>NW_027618667.1:0-65000 GCF_964187855.1 Myxine glutinosa
ACTTGTGTTGGTGCAGGAACCCACTTTTGCACTTGTATTAGTGTGGAAAAACCACTTTTTGCACTTGTGATAGTGTTGAAAAACCACTTTTCGCACTTGTGTTAGTGTTGAAAACCACTTTTCGCACTTGTGTTGGTGCAGGAAACCACTTCTGCACTTGTATTAGTGTGGAAAAACCACTTTTGCACTTGAGTTAGTGTTGAAAACCCAGTTTTCGCACTTGTGTTAGTGTTGAAAAACCACTTTTAGCACTTGTGTTGGTGCAGGAAACCACTTTTGCACTTGTATTCGTGTGGAAAAACCACTTTTTGCACTTGTGATAGTGTTGAAAAACCACTTTTCGCACTTGTGTTAGTGTTGAAAAACCACTTTTCACACTTGTGTTGGTGCAGGAAACCACTTTTGCACTTGTATTAGTGTGGAAAAAACACTTTTTGCACTTGTGATAGTGTTGAAAAACCACTTTTCGCACTTGTGTTAGTGTTGAAAAACCACTTTTCGCACTTGTGTTGGTGCAGGAAACCACTTTCGCACTTGTATTAGTGTGGAAAAACCACTTTTTGCACTTGTGATAGTGTTGAAAAACCACTTTTCGCACTTTTGTTAGTGTTGAAAAACCACTTTTCGCACTTGTGTTGGTGCAGGAAACCACTTTTGCACTTGTATTAATGTGGAAAAACCACTTTTTGCACTTGAGTTAGTGTTGAAAAACCACTTTTCGCACTTGTGTTAGTGTTGAAAAACCACTTTTCGCACTTGTGTTGGTGCAGGAAACCACTTTTGCACTTGTATTAGTGTGGAAAAAACCACTTTTTGCACTTGAGTTAGTGTTGAAAAACCACTTTTCGCACTTGTGTTGGTGCAGGAAACCACTTTTGCACTTGTATTAGTGTGGAAAAAACACTTTTTGCACTTGTGATAGTGTTAAAAAACCACTTTTCGCACTTGTGTTAGTGTTGAAAAACCACTTTTCGCACTTGCGTTGGTGCAGGAAACCACTTTTGCACTTGTATTAGCGTGGAAAAACCACTTTTCGCACTTGTGTTAGTGTTGAAAAACCACATTTCGCACTTGTGTTAGTGTTGAAAAACCACTTTTCGCACTTGTGTTGGTGCAGGAAACCACTTTTGCACTTGTATTAGTGTGGAAAAAACACTTTTTGCACTTGTGATAGTGTTGAAAAACCACTTTTCGCACTTGTGTTAGTGTTGAAAAACCACTTTTCGCACTTGTGTTGGTGCAGGAAACCACTTTTGCACTTGTATTAGTGTGGAAAAAACCACTTTTTGCACTTGAGTTAGTGTTGAAAAACCACTTTTCGCACTTGTGTTAGTGTTGAAAAACCACTTTTCGCACTTGTGTTGGTGCAGGAAACCACTTTTGCACTTGTATTAGTGTGGAAAAAACAGTTTTTGCACTTGTGATAGTGTTGAAAAACCACTTTTCGCACTTGTGTTGGTGCAGGAAACCAGTTTTGCACTTGTATTAGTGTGGAAAAACCACTTTTTGCACTTGTGATAGTGTTGAAAAACCACTTTTCGCACTTGTGTTAGTGTTGAAAAACAACTTTTCGCACTTGTGTTGGTGCAGGAAACCACTTTTGCACTTGTATTAGTGTGGAAAAACCACTTTTTGCACTTGAGTTAGTGTTGAAAAACCACTTTTCGCACTTGTGTTAGTGTTTGAAAACCACTTTTCGCACTTGTGTTGGTGCAGGAAACCACTTTTGCACTTGTATTAGTGTGGAAAAACCACTTTTTGCACTTGTGATAGTGTTGAAAAACCACTTTTCGCACTTGTGTTAGTGTTGAAAAACCACTTTTCGCACTTGTGTTGGTGCAGGAAACCACTTTTGCACTTGTATTAGTGTGGAAAAACCACTTTTTGCACTTGAGTTAGTGTTGAAAAACCACTTTTCGCACTTGCATTAGTGTTGAAAAACCACTTTTCGCACTTGTGTTGGTGCAGGAAACCACTTTTGCACTTGTATTAGTGTGGAAAAAACAGTTTTTGCACTTGTGATAGTGTTGAAAAACCACTTTTCGCACTTGTGTTAGTGTTGAAAAACCACTTTTCGCACTTGTGTTGGTGCAGGAAACCACTTTTGCACTTGTATTAGTGTGGAAAATCACTTTTTGCACTTGTGATAGTGTTGAAAAACCACTTTTCGCACTTGTGTTAGTGTTGAAAAACCACTTTTCGCACTTGTGTTGGTGCAGGAAACCACTTTTGCACTTGTATTAGTGTGGAAAAACCACTTTTTGCACTTGAGTTAATTTTGAAAAACCACTTTTCGCACTTGTGTTAGTGTTGAAAAACCAATTTTCGCAATTGTGTTGGTGCAGGAAACCACTTTTGCACTTGTATTAGTGTGGAAAAACCACTTTTTGCACTTGAGATAGTGTTGAAAAACCACTTTTCGCACTTGTGTTAGTGTTGAAAAACCACTTTTCGCACTTGCGTTGGTGCAGGAAACCACTTTTGCACTTGTATTATTGTGGAAAAACCACTTTTTGCACTTGAGTTAGTGTTGAAAAACCACTTTTCGCACTTGTGTTAGTGTTGAAAAACCACTTTTCGCACTTGTGTTGGTGCAGGAAACCACTTTTGCACTTGTATTAGTGTGGAAAAAACACTTTTTGCACTTGTGATAGTGTTGAAAAAACACTTTTCGCACTTGTGTTAGTGTTGAAAAACCACATTTCGCACTTGTGTTGGTGCAGGAAACCACTTTTGCACTTGTATTAGTGTGGAAAAAACACTTTTTGCACTTGTGATAGTGTTGAAAAACCACTTTTCGCACTTTTGTTAGTGTTGAAAAACCACTTTTCGCACTTGTGTTGGTGCAGGAAACCACTTTTGCACTTGTATTAGTGTGGAAAATCACTTTTTGCACTTGTGATAGTGTTGAAAAACCACTTTTCGCACTTGTGTTAGTGTTGAAAAACCACTTTTCGCACTTGTGTTGGTGCAGGAAACCACTTTTGCACTTGTATTAGTGTGGAAAAACCACTTTTTGCACTTGAGTTAATTTTGAAAAACCACTTTTCGGACTTGTGTTAGTGTTGAAAAACCAATTATCGCAATTGTGTTGGTGCAGGAAACCACTTTTGCACTTGTATTAGTGTGGAAAAACCACTTTTTGCACTTGAGATAGTGTTGAAAAACCACTTTTCGCACTTGTGTTAGTGTTGAAAAACCACTTTTCGCACTTGCGTTGGTGCAGGCAACCACTTTTGCACTTGTATTAGTGTGGAAAAACCACTTTTTGCACTTGAGTTAGTGTTGAAAAACCACTTTTCGCACTTGTGTTAGTGTTGAAAAACCACTTTTCGCACTTGTGTTGGTGCAGGAAACCACTTTTGCACTTGTATTAGTGTGGAAAAAACACTTTTTGCACTTGTGATAGTGTTGAAAAAACACTTTTCGCACTTGTGTTAGTGTTGAAAAACCACTTTTCGCACTTGTGTTGGTGCAGGAAACCACTTTTGCACTTGTATTAGTGTGGAAAAAACACTTTTTGCACTTGTGATAGTGTTGAAAAACCACTTTTCACACTTGTGTTATTGTTGAAAAACCACTTTTCACACTTGTGTTGGTGCAGGAAACCACTTTTGCACTTGTATTAGTGTGGAAAAAACACTTTTTGCACTTGTGATAGTGTTGAAAAACCACTTTTCGCACTTGTGTTAGTGTTGAAAAACCACTTTTCGCACTTGTGTTGGTGCAGGAAACCACTTTCGCACTTGTATTAGTGTGGAAAACCACTTTTTGCACTTGTGATAGTGTTGAAAAACCACTTTTCGCACTTTTGTTAGTGTTGAAAAACCACTTTTCGCACTTGTGTTGGTGCAGGAAACCACTTTTGCACTTGTATTAATGTGGAAAAACCACTTTTTGCACTTGAGTTAGTGTTGAAAAACCACTTTTCGCACTTGTGTAGTGTTGAAAAACCACTTTTCGCACTTGTGTTGGTGCAGGAAACCACTTTTGCACTTGTATTAGTTGGGAAAAACCACTTTTTGCACTTGAGTTAGTGTTGAAAAACCACTTTTCGCACTTGTGTTGGTGCAGGAAACCACTTTTGCACTTGTATTAGTGTGGAAAAAACACTTTTTGCACTTGTGATAGTGTTGAAAAACCACTTTTCGCACTTGTGTTAGTGTTGAAAAACCACTTTTCGCACTTGCGTTGGTGCAGGAAACCACTTTTGCACTTGTATTAGTGTGGCAAAACCACTTTTCGCACTTGTGTTAGTGTTGAAAAACCACATTTCGCACTTGTGTTAGTGTTGAAAAACCACTTTTCGCACTTTTGTTGGTGCAGGAAACCACTTTTGCACTTGTATTAGTGTGGAAAAAACACTTTTTGCACTTGTGATAGTGTTGAAAAACCACTTTTCGCACTTGTGTTAGTGTTGAAAAACCACTTTTCGCACTTGTGTTGGTGCAGGAAACCACTTTTGCACTTGTATTAGTGTGGAAAAACCACTTTTTGCACTTGTGATAGTGTTGAAAAACCACTTTTCGCACTTTTGTTAGTGTTGAAAAACCACTTTTCGCACTTGTGTTAGTGTTGAAAAACCACTTTTCGCACTTGTGTTGGTGCATGAAACCACTTTTGCACTTGTATTAGTGTGGAAAAACCGCTTTTTGCACTTGAGTTAGTGTTGAAAAACCACTTTTCGCACTTGTGTTGGTGCAGGAAACCACTTTTGCACTTGTATTAGTGTGGAAAAAACCACTTTTTGCACTTGAGTTAGTGTTGAAAAACCACTTTTCGCACTTGTGTTAGTGTTGAAAAACCACTTTTCGCACTTGTGTTGGTGCAGGAAACCACTTTTGCACTTGTATTAGTGTGGAAAAAACAGTTTTTGCACTTGTGATAGTGTTGAAAAACCACTTTTCGCACTTGTGTTGGTGCAGGAAACCAGTTTTGCACTTGTATTAGTGTGGAAAAACCACTTTTTGCACTTGTGATAGTGTTGAAAAACCACTTTTCGCACTTGTGTTAGTGTTGAAAAACAACTTTTCGCACTTGTGTTGGTGCAGGAAACCACTTTTGCACTTGTATTAGTGTGGAAAAACCACTTTTTGCACTTGAGTTAGTGTTGAAAAACCACTTTTCGCACTTGTGTTAGTGTTTGAAAACCACTTTTCGCACTTGTGTTGGTGCAGGAAACCACTTTTGCACTTGTATTAGTGTGGAAAAACCACTTTTTGCACTTGTGATAGTGTTGAAAAACCACTTTTCGCACTTGTGTTAGTGTTGAAAAACCACTTTTCGCACTTGTGTTGGTGCAGGAAACCACTTTTGCACTTGTATTAGTGTGGAAAAACCACTTTTTGCACTTGAGTTAGTGTTGAAAAACCACTTTTCGCACTTGCATTAGTGTTGAAAAACCACTTTTCGCACTTGTGTTGGTGCAGGAAACCACTTTTGCACTTGTATTAGTGTGGAAAAAACAGTTTTTGCACTTGTGATAGTGTTGAAAAACCACTTTTCGCACTTGTGTTAGTGTTGAAAAACCACTTTTCGCACTTGTGTTGGTGCAGGAAACCACTTTTGCACTTGTATTAGTGTGGAAAATCACTTTTTGCACTTGTGATAGTGTTGAAAAACCACTTTTCGCACTTGTGTTAGTGTTGAAAAACCACTTTTCGCACTTGTGTTGGTGCAGGAAACCACTTTTGCACTTGTATTAGTGTGGAAAAACCACTTTTTGCACTTGAGTTAATTTTGAAAAACCACTTTTCGCACTTGTGTTAGTGTTGAAAAACCAATTTTCGCAATTGTGTTGGTGCAGGAAACCACTTTTGCACTTGTATTAGTGTGGAAAAACCACTTTTTGCACTTGAGATAGTGTTGAAAAACCACTTTTCGCACTTGTGTTAGTGTTGAAAAACCACTTTTCGCACTTGCGTTGGTGCAGGAAACCACTTTTGCACTTGTATTATTGTGGAAAAACCACTTTTTGCACTTGAGTTAGTGTTGAAAAACCACTTTTCGCACTTGTGTTAGTGTTGAAAAACCACTTTTCGCACTTGTGTTGGTGCAGGAAACCACTTTTGCACTTGTATTAGTGTGGAAAAAACACTTTTTGCACTTGTGATAGTGTTGAAAAAACACTTTTCGCACTTGTGTTAGTGTTGAAAAACCACATTTCGCACTTGTGTTGGTGCAGGAAACCACTTTTGCACTTGTATTAGTGTGGAAAAAACACTTTTTGCACTTGTGATAGTGTTGAAAAACCACTTTTCGCACTTTTGTTAGTGTTGAAAAACCACTTTTCGCACTTGTGTTGGTGCAGGAAACCACTTTTGCACTTGTATTAGTGTGGAAAATCACTTTTTGCACTTGTGATAGTGTTGAAAAACCACTTTTCGCACTTGTGTTAGTGTTGAAAAACCACTTTTCGCACTTGTGTTGGTGCAGGAAACCACTTTTGCACTTGTATTAGTGTGGAAAAACCACTTTTTGCACTTGAGTTAATTTTGAAAAACCACTTTTCGGACTTGTGTTAGTGTTGAAAAACCAATTATCGCAATTGTGTTGGTGCAGGAAACCACTTTTGCACTTGTATTAGTGTGGAAAAACCACTTTTTGCACTTGAGATAGTGTTGAAAAACCACTTTTCGCACTTGTGTTAGTGTTGAAAAACCACTTTTCGCACTTGCGTTGGTGCAGGCAACCACTTTTGCACTTGTATTAGTGTGGAAAAACCACTTTTTGCACTTGAGTTAGTGTTGAAAAACCACTTTTCGCACTTGTGTTAGTGTTGAAAAACCACTTTTCGCACTTGTGTTGGTGCAGGAAACCACTTTTGCACTTGTATTAGTGTGGAAAAAACACTTTTTGCACTTGTGATAGTGTTGAAAAAACACTTTTCGCACTTGTGTTAGTGTTGAAAAACCACTTTTCGCACTTGTGTTGGTGCAGGAAACCACTTTTGCACTTGTATTAGTGTGGAAAAAACACTTTTTGCACTTGTGATAGTGTTGAAAAACCACTTTTCACACTTGTGTTATTGTTGAAAAACCACTTTTCACACTTGTGTTGGTGCAGGAAACCACTTTTGCACTTGTATTAGTGTGGAAAAAACACTTTTTGCACTTGTGATAGTGTTGAAAAACCACTTTTCGCACTTGTGTTAGTGTTGAAAAACCACTTTTCGCACTTGTGTTGGTGCAGGAAACCACTTTCGCACTTGTATTAGTGTGGAAAACCACTTTTTGCACTTGTGATAGTGTTGAAAAACCACTTTTCGCACTTTTGTTAGTGTTGAAAAACCACTTTTCGCACTTGTGTTGGTGCAGGAAACCACTTTTGCACTTGTATTAATGTGGAAAAACCACTTTTTGCACTTGAGTTAGTGTTGAAAAACCACTTTTCGCACTTGTGTAGTGTTGAAAAACCACTTTTCGCACTTGTGTTGGTGCAGGAAACCACTTTTGCACTTGTATTAGTTGGGAAAAACCACTTTTTGCACTTGAGTTAGTGTTGAAAAACCACTTTTCGCACTTGTGTTGGTGCAGGAAACCACTTTTGCACTTGTATTAGTGTGGAAAAAACACTTTTTGCACTTGTGATAGTGTTGAAAAACCACTTTTCGCACTTGTGTTAGTGTTGAAAAACCACTTTTCGCACTTGCGTTGGTGCAGGAAACCACTTTTGCACTTGTATTAGTGTGGCAAAACCACTTTTCGCACTTGTGTTAGTGTTGAAAAACCACATTTCGCACTTGTGTTAGTGTTGAAAAACCACTTTTCGCACTTTTGTTGGTGCAGGAAACCACTTTTGCACTTGTATTAGTGTGGAAAAAACACTTTTTGCACTTGTGATAGTGTTGAAAAACCACTTTTCGCACTTGTGTTAGTGTTGAAAAACCACTTTTCGCACTTGTGTTGGTGCAGGAAACCACTTTTGCACTTGTATTAGTGTGGAAAAACCACTTTTTGCACTTGTGATAGTGTTGAAAAACCACTTTTCGCACTTTTGTTAGTGTTGAAAAACCACTTTTCGCACTTGTGTTAGTGTTGAAAAACCACTTTTCGCACTTGTGTTGGTGCATGAAACCACTTTTGCACTTGTATTAGTGTGGAAAAACCGCTTTTTGCACTTGAGTTAGTGTTGAAAAACCACTTTTCGCACTTGTGTTGGTGCAGGAAACCACTTTTGCACTTGTATTAGTGTGGAAAAAACCACTTTTTGCACTTGAGTTAGTGTTGAAAAACCACTTTTCGCACTTGTGTTAGTGTTGAAAAACCACTTTTCGCACTTGTGTTGGTGCAGGAAACCACTTTTGCACTTGTATTAGTGTGGAAAAAACAGTTTTTGCACTTGTGATAGTGTTGAAAAACCACTTTTCGCACTTGTGTTGGTGCAGGAAACCAGTTTTGCACTTGTATTAGTGTGGAAAAACCACTTTTTGCACTTGTGATAGTGTTGAAAAACCACTTTTCGCACTTGTGTTAGTGTTGAAAAACAACTTTTCGCACTTGTGTTGGTGCAGGAAACCACTTTTGCACTTGTATTAGTGTGGAAAAACCACTTTTTGCACTTGAGTTAGTGTTGAAAAACCACTTTTCGCACTTGTGTTAGTGTTTGAAAACCACTTTTCGCACTTGTGTTGGTGCAGGAAACCACTTTTGCACTTGTATTAGTGTGGAAAAACCACTTTTTGCACTTGTGATAGTGTTGAAAAACCACTTTTCGCACTTGTGTTAGTGTTGAAAAACCACTTTTCGCACTTGTGTTGGTGCAGGAAACCACTTTTGCACTTGTATTAGTGTGGAAAAACCACTTTTTGCACTTGAGTTAGTGTTGAAAAACCACTTTTCGCACTTGCATTAGTGTTGAAAAACCACTTTTCGCACTTGTGTTGGTGCAGGAAACCACTTTTGCACTTGTATTAGTGTGGAAAAAACAGTTTTTGCACTTGTGATAGTGTTGAAAAACCACTTTTCGCACTTGTGTTAGTGTTGAAAAACCACTTTTCGCACTTGTGTTGGTGCAGGAAACCACTTTTGCACTTGTATTAGTGTGGAAAATCACTTTTTGCACTTGTGATAGTGTTGAAAAACCACTTTTCGCACTTGTGTTAGTGTTGAAAAACCACTTTTCGCACTTGTGTTGGTGCAGGAAACCACTTTTGCACTTGTATTAGTGTGGAAAAACCACTTTTTGCACTTGAGTTAATTTTGAAAAACCACTTTTCGCACTTGTGTTAGTGTTGAAAAACCAATTTTCGCAATTGTGTTGGTGCAGGAAACCACTTTTGCACTTGTATTAGTGTGGAAAAACCACTTTTTGCACTTGAGATAGTGTTGAAAAACCACTTTTCGCACTTGTGTTAGTGTTGAAAAACCACTTTTCGCACTTGCGTTGGTGCAGGAAACCACTTTTGCACTTGTATTATTGTGGAAAAACCACTTTTTGCACTTGAGTTAGTGTTGAAAAACCACTTTTCGCACTTGTGTTAGTGTTGAAAAACCACTTTTCGCACTTGTGTTGGTGCAGGAAACCACTTTTGCACTTGTATTAGTGTGGAAAAAACACTTTTTGCACTTGTGATAGTGTTGAAAAAACACTTTTCGCACTTGTGTTAGTGTTGAAAAACCACATTTCGCACTTGTGTTGGTGCAGGAAACCACTTTTGCACTTGTATTAGTGTGGAAAAAACACTTTTTGCACTTGTGATAGTGTTGAAAAACCACTTTTCGCACTTTTGTTAGTGTTGAAAAACCACTTTTCGCACTTGTGTTGGTGCAGGAAACCACTTTTGCACTTGTATTAGTGTGGAAAATCACTTTTTGCACTTGTGATAGTGTTGAAAAACCACTTTTCGCACTTGTGTTAGTGTTGAAAAACCACTTTTCGCACTTGTGTTGGTGCAGGAAACCACTTTTGCACTTGTATTAGTGTGGCAAAACCACTTTTTGCACTTGAGTTAATTTTGAAAAACCACTTTTCGGACTTGTGTTAGTGTTGAAAAACCAATTATCGCAATTGTGTTGGTGCAGGAAACCACTTTTGCACTTGTATTAGTGTGGAAAAACCACTTTTTGCACTTGAGATAGTGTTGAAAAACCACTTTTCGCACTTGTGTTAGTGTTGAAAAACCACTTTTCGCACTTGCGTTGGTGCAGGCAACCACTTTTGCACTTGTATTAGTGTGGAAAAACCACTTTTTGCACTTGAGTTAGTGTTGAAAAACCACTTTTCGCACTTGTGTTAGTGTTGAAAAACCACTTTTCGCACTTGTGTTGGTGCAGGAAACCACTTTTGCACTTGTATTAGTGTGGAAAAAACACTTTTTGCACTTGTGATAGTGTTGAAAAAACACTTTTCGCACTTGTGTTAGTGTTGAAAAACCACTTTTCGCACTTGTGTTGGTGCAGGAAACCACTTTTGCACTTGTATTAGTGTGGAAAAAACACTTTTTGCACTTGTGATAGTGTTGAAAAACCACTTTTCACACTTGTGTTATTGTTGAAAAACCACTTTTCACACTTGTGTTGGTGCAGGAAACCACTTTTGCACTTGTATTAGTGTGGAAAAAACACTTTTTGCACTTGTGATAGTGTTGAAAAACCACTTTTCGCACTTGTGTTAGTGTTGAAAAACCACTTTTCGCACTTGTGTTGGTGCAGGAAACCACTTTCGCACTTGTATTAGTGTGGAAAACCACTTTTTGCACTTGTGATAGTGTTGAAAAACCACTTTTCGCACTTTTGTTAGTGTTGAAAAACCACTTTTCGCACTTGTGTTGGTGCAGGAAACCACTTTTGCACTTGTATTAATGTGGAAAAACCACTTTTTGCACTTGAGTTAGTGTTGAAAAACCACTTTTCGCACTTGTGTAGTGTTGAAAAACCACTTTTCGCACTTGTGTTGGTGCAGGAAACCACTTTTGCACTTGTATTAGTTGGGAAAAACCACTTTTTGCACTTGAGTTAGTGTTGAAAAACCACTTTTCACACTTGTGTTGGTGCAGGAAACCACTTTTGCACTTGTATTAGTGTGGAAAAAACACTTTTTGCACTTGTGATAGTGTTGAAAAACCACTTTTCGCACTTGTGTTAGTGTTGAAAAACCACTTTTCGCACTTGCGTTGGTGCAGGAAACCACTTTTGCACTTGTATTAGTGTGGCAAAACCACTTTTCGCACTTGTGTTAGTGTTGAAAAACCACATTTCGCACTTGTGTTAGTGTTGAAAAACCACTTTTCGCACTTTTGTTGGTGCAGGAAACCACTTTTGCACTTGTATTAGTGTGGAAAAAACACTTTTTGCACTTGTGATAGTGTTGAAAAACCACTTTTCGCACTTGTGTTAGTGTTGAAAAACCACTTTTCGCACTTGTGTTGGTGCAGGAAACCACTTTTGCACTTGTATTAGTGTGGAAAAACCACTTTTTGCACTTGTGATAGTGTTGAAAAACCACTTTTCGCACTTTTGTTAGTGTTGAAAAACCACTTTTCGCACTTGTGTTAGTGTTGAAAAACCACTTTTCGCACTTGTGTTGGTGCATGAAACCACTTTTGCACTTGTATTAGTGTGGAAAAACCGCTTTTTGCACTTGAGTTAGTGTTGAAAAACCACTTTTCGCACTTGTGTTGGTGCAGGAAACCACTTTTGCACTTGTATTAGTGTGGAAAACACTTTTTGCACTTGTGATAGTGTTGAAAATCCACTTTTCGCACTTGTGTTAGTGTTGAAAAACCACTTTTCGCACTTGTGTTGGTGCAGGAAACCACTTTTGCACTTGTATTAGTGTGGAAAAAACCACTTTTTGCACTTGAGTTAGTGTTGAAAAACCACTTTTCGCACTTGTGTTAGTGTTGAAAAACCACTTTTCGCACTTGTGTTGGTGCAGGAAACCACTTTTGCACTTGTATTAGTGTGGAAAAAACAGTTTTTGCACTTGTGATAGTGTTGAAAAACCACTTTTCGCACTTGTGTTGGTGCAGGAAACCAGTTTTGCACTTGTATTAGTGTGGAAAAACCACTTTTTGCACTTGTGATAGTGTTGAAAAACCACTTTTCGCACTTGTGTTAGTGTTGAAAAACCACTTTTCGCACTTGTGTTGGTGCAGGAAACCACTTTTGCACTTGTATTAGTGTGGAAAAACCACTTTTTGCACTTGAGTTAGTGTTGAAAAACCACTCTTCGCACTTGCATTAGTGTTGAAAAACCACTTTTCGCACTTGTGTTGGTGCAGGAAACCACTTTTGCACTTGTATTAGTGTGGAAAAAACAGTTTTTGCACTTGTGATAGTGTTGAAAAACCACTTTTCGCACTTGTGTTAGTGTTGAAAAACCACTTTTCGCACTTGTGTTGGTGCAGGAAACCACTTTTGCACTTGTATTAGTGTGGAAAATCACTTTTTGCACTTGTGATAGTGTTGAAAAACCACTTTTCGCACTTGTGTTAGTGTTGAAAAACCACTTTTCGCACTTGTGTTGGTGCAGGAAACCACTTTTGCACTTGTATTAGTGTGGAAAAACCACTTTTTGCACTTGAGTTAATTTTGAAAAACCACTTTTCGCACTTGTGTTAGTGTTGAAAAACCAATTTTCGCAATTGTGTTGGTGCAGGAAACCACTTTTGCACTTGTATTAGTGTGGAAAAACCACTTTTTGCACTTGAGATAGTGTTGAAAAACCACTTTTCGCACTTGTGTTAGTGTTGAAAAACCACTTTTCGCACTTGCGTTGGTGCAGGAAACCACTTTTGCACTTGTATTAGTGTGGAAAAACCACTTTTTGCACTTGAGTTAGTGTTGAAAAACCACTTTTCGCACTTGTGTTAGTGTTGAAAAACCACTTTTCGCACTTGTGTTGGTGCAGGAAACCACTTTTGCACTTGTATTAGTGTGGAAAAAACACTTTTTGCACTTGTGATAGTGTTGAAAAAACACTTTTCGCACTTGTGTTAGTGTTGAAAAACCACTTTTCGCACTTGTGTTGGTGCAGGAAAGCACTTTTGCACTTGTATTAGTGTGGAAAAAACACTTTTTGCACTTGTGATAGTGTTGAAAAACCACTTTTCGCACTTTTGTTAGTGTTAAAAAACCACTTTTCGCACTTGTGTTGGTGCAGGAAACCACTTTTGCACTTGTATTAGTGTGGAAAATCACTTTTTTCACTTGTGATAGTGTTGAAAAACCACTTTTCGCACTTGTGTTAGTGTTGAAAAACCACTTTTCGCACTTGCGTTGGTGCAGGCAACCACTTTTGCACTTGTATTAGTGTGGAAAAACCACTTTTTGCACTTGAGTTAGTGTTGAAAAACCACTTTTCGCACTTGTGTTAGTGTTGAAAAACCACTTTTCGCACTTGTGTTGGTGCAGGAAACCACTTTTGCACTTGTATTAGTGTGGAAAAAACACTTTTTGCACTTGTGATAGTGATGAAAAAACACTTTTCGCACTTGTGTTAGTGTTGAAAAACCACTTTTCGCACTTGTGTTGGTGCAGGAAACCACTTTTGCACTTGTATTAGTGTGGAAAAAACACTTTTTGCACTTGTGATAGTGTTGAAAAACCACTTTTCACACTTGTGTTATTGTTGAAAAACCACTTTTCGCACTTGTGTTGGTGCAGGAAACCACTTTTGCACTTGTATTAGTGTGGAAAAACCACTTTTTGCACTTGTGATAGTGTTGAAAAACCACTTTTCGCACTTGTGTTAGTGTTGAAAAACCACTTTTCGCACTTGTGTTGGTGCAGGAAACCACTTTTGCACTTGTATTAGTGTGGTAAAACCACTTTTTGCACTTGAGTTAGTGTTGAAAACCCAGTTTTCGCACTTGTGTTAGTGTTGAAAAACCACTTTTAGCACTTGTGTTGGTGCAGGAAACCACTTTTGCACTTGTATTCGTGTGGAAAAACCACTTTTTGCACTTGTGATAGTGTTGAAAAACCACTTTTCGCACTTGTGTTAGTGTTGAAAAACCACTTTTCACACTTGTGTTGGTGCAGGAAACCACTTTTGCACTTGTATTAGTGTGGAAAAAACACTTTTTGCACTTGTGATAGTGTTGAAAAACCACTTTTCGCACTTGTGTTAGTGTTGAAAAACCACTTTTCGCACTTGTGTTGGTGCAGGAAACCACTTTCGCACTTGTATTAGTGTGGAAAACCACTTTTTGCACTTGTGATAGTGTTGAAAAACCACTTTTCGCACTTTTGTTAGTGTTGAAAAACCACTTTTCGCACTTCTGTTGGTGCAGGAAACCACTTTTGCACTTGTATTAATGTGGAAAAACCACTTTTTGCACTTGAGTTAGTGTTGAAAAACCACTTTTCGCACTTGTGTTAGTGTTGAAAAACCACTTTTCGCACTTGTGTTGGTGCAGGAAACCACTTTTGCACTTGTATTAGTGTGGAAAAACCACTTTTTGCACTTGAGTTAGTGTTGAAAAACCACTTTTCGCACTTGTGTTGGTGCAGGAAACCACTTTTGCACTTGTATTAGTGTGGAAAAAACACTTTTTGCACTTGTGATAGTGTTGAAAAACCACTTTTCGCACTTGTGTTAGTGTTGAAAAACCACTTTTCGCACTTGCGTTGGTGCAGGAAACCACTTTTGCACTTGTATTAGTGTGGAAAAACCACTTTTCGCACTTGTGTTAGTGTTGAAAAACCACATTTCGCACTTGTGTTAGTGTTGAAAAACCACTTTTCGCACTTTTGTTGGTGCAGGAAACCACTTTTGCACTTGTATTAGTGTGGAAAAAACCACTTTTTGCACTTGAGTTAGTGTTGAAAAACCACTTTTCGCACTTGTGTTAGTGTTGAAAAACCACTTTTCGCACTTGTGTTGGTGCAGGAAACCACTTTTGCACTTGTATTAGTGTGGAAAAAACAGTTTTTGCACTTGTGATAGTGTTGAAAAACCACTTTTCGCACTTGTGTTGGTGCAGGAAACCAGTTTTGCACTTGTATTAGTGTGGAAAAACCACTTTTTGCACTTGTGATAGTGTTGAAAAACCACTTTTCGCACTTGTGTTAGTGTTGAAAAACCACTTTTCGCACTTGTGTTGGTGCAGGAAACCACTTTTGCACTTGTATTAGTGTGGAAAAACCACTTTTTGCACTTGAGTTAGTGTTGAAAAACCACTTTTCGCACTTGTGTTAGTGTTTGAAAACCACTTTTCGCACTTGTGTTGGTGCAGGAAACCACTTTTGCACTTGTATTAGTGTGGAAAAACCACTTTTTGCACTTGTGATAGTGTTGAAAAACCACTTTTCGCACTTGTGTTAGTGTTGAAAAACCACTTTTCGCACTTGTGTTGGTGCAGGAAACCACTTTTGCACTTGTATTAGTGTGGAAAAACCACTTTTTGCACTTGAGTTAGTGTTGAAAAACCACTTTTCGCACTTGCATTAGTGTTGAAAAACCACTTTTCGCACTTGTGTTGGTGCAGGAAACCACTTTTGCACTTGTATTAGTGTGGAAAAAACAGTTTTTGCACTTGTGATAGTGTTGAAAAACCACTTTTCGCACTTGTGTTAGTGTTGAAAAACCACTTTTCGCACTTGTGTTGGTGCAGGAAACCACTTTTGCACTTGTATTAGTGTGGAAAATCACTTTTTGCACTTGTGATAGTGTTGAAAAACCACTTTTCGCACTTGTGTTAGTGTTGAAAAACCACTTTTCGCACTTGTGTTGGTGCAGGAAACCACTTTTGCACTTGTATTAGTGTGGAAAAACCACTTTTTGCACTTGAGTTAATTTTGAAAAACCACTTTTCGCACTTGTGTTAGTGTTGAAAAACCAATTTTCGCAATTGTGTTGGTGCAGGAAACCACTTTTGCACTTGTATTAGTGTGGAAAAACCACTTTTTGCACTTGAGATAGTGTTGAAAAACCACTTTTCGCACTTGTGTTAGTGTTGAAAAACCACTTTTCGCACTTGCGTTGGTGCAGGAAACCACTTTTGCACTTGTATTATTGTGGAAAAACCACTTTTTGCACTTGAGTTAGTGTTGAAAAACCACTTTTCGCACTTGTGTTAGTGTTGAAAAACCACTTTTCGCACTTGTGTTGGTGCAGGAAACCACTTTTGCACTTGTATTAGTGTGGAAAAAACACTTTTTGCACTTGTGATAGTGTTGAAAAAACACTTTTCGCACTTGTGTTAGTGTTGAAAAACCACTTTTCGCACTTGTGTTGGTGCAGGAAACCACTTTTGCACTTGTATTAGTGTGGAAAAAACACTTTTTGCACTTGTGATAGTGTTGAAAAACCACTTTTCGCACTTTTGTTAGTGTTGAAAAACCACTTTTCGCACTTGTGTTGGTGCAGGAAACCACTTTTGCACTTGTATTAGTGTGGAAAATCACTTTTTGCACTTGTGATAGTGTTGAAAAACCACTTTTCGCACTTGTGTTAGTGTTGAAAAACCACTTTTCGCACTTGTGTTGGTGCAGGAAACCACTTTTGCACTTGTATTAGTGTGGAAAAACCACTTTTTGCACTTGAGTTAATTTTGAAAAACCACTTTTCGGACTTGTGTTAGTGTTGAAAAACCAATTTTCGCAATTGTGTTGGTGCAGGAAACCACTTTTGCACTTGTATTAGTGTGGAAAAACCACTTTTTGCACTTGAGATAGTGTTGAAAAACCACTTTTCGCACTTGTGTTAGTGTTGAAAAACCACTTTTCGCACTTGCGTTGGTGCAGGCAACCACTTTTGCACTTGTATTAGTGTGGAAAAACCACTTTTTGCACTTGAGTTAGTGTTGAAAAACCACTTTTCGCACTTGTGTTAGTGTTGAAAAACCACTTTTCGCACTTGTGTTGGTGCAGGAAACCACTTTTGCACTTGTATTAGTGTGGAAAAAACACTTTTTGCACTTGTGATAGTGTTGAAAAAACACTTTTCGCACTTGTGTTAGTGTTGAAAAACCACTTTTCGCACTTGTGTTGGTGCAGGAAACCACTTTTGCACTTGTATTAGTGTGGAAAAAACACTTTTTGCACTTGTGATAGTGTTGAAAAACCACTTTTCACACTTGTGTTATTGTTGAAAAACCACTTTTCGCACTTGTGTTGGTGCAGGGAACCACTTTTGCACTTGTATTAGTGTGGAAAAACCACTTTTTGCACTTGTGATAGTGTTGAAAAACCACTTTTCGCACTTGTGTTAGTGTTGAAAAACCACTTTTCGCACTTGTGTTGGTGCAGGAAACCACTTTTGCACTTGTATTAGTGTGGAAAAACCACTTTTTGCACTTGAGTTAGTGTTGAAAACCCAGTTTTCGCACTTGTGTTAGTGTTGAAAAACCACTTTTAGCACTTGTGTTGGTGCAGGAAACCACTTTTGCACTTGTATTCGTGTGGAAAAACCACTTTTTGCACTTGTGATAGTGTTGAAAAACCACTTTTCGCACTTGTGTTAGTGTTGAAAAACCACTTTTCACACTTGTGTTGGTGCAGGAAACCACTTTTGCACTTGTATTAGTGTGGAAAAAACACTTTTTGCACTTGTGATAGTGTTGAAAAACCACTTTTCGCACTTGTGTTAGTGTTGAAAAACCACTTTTCGCACTTGTGTTGGTGCAGGAAACCACTTTCGCACTTGTATTAGTGTGGAAAACCACTTTTTGCACTTGTGATAGTGTTGAAAAACCACTTTTCGCACTTTTGTTAGTGTTGAAAAACCACTTTTCGCACTTGTGTTGGTGCAGGAAACCACTTTTGCACTTGTATTAATGTGGAAAAACCACTTTTTGCACTTGAGTTAGTGTTGAAAAACCACTTTTCGCACTTGTGTAGTGTTGAAAAACCACTTTTCGCACTTGTGTTGGTGCAGGAAACCACTTTTGCACTTGTATTAGTTGGGAAAAACCACTTTTTGCACTTGAGTTAGTGTTGAAAAACCACTTTTCGCACTTGTGTTGGTGCAGGAAACCACTTTTGCACTTGTATTAGTGTGGAAAAAACACTTTTTGCACTTGTGATAGTGTTGAAAAACCACTTTTCGCACTTGTGTTAGTGTTGAAAAACCACTTTTCGCACTTGCGTTGGTGCAGGAAACCACTTTTGCACTTGTATTAGTGTGGAAAAACCACTTTTCGCACTTGTGTTAGTGTTGAAAAACCACATTTCGCACTTGTGTTAGTGTTGAAAAACCACTTTTCGCACTTTTGTTGGTGCAGGAAACCACTTTTGCACTTGTATTAGTGTGGAAAAAACACTTTTTGCACTTGTGATAGTGTTGAAAAACCACATTTCGCACTTGTGTTAGTGTTGAAAAACCACTTTCCGCACTTGTGTTGGTGCAGGAAACCACTTTTGCACTTGTATTAGTGTGGAAAAACCACTTTTTGCACTTGTGATAGTGTTGAAAAACCACTTTTCGCACTTTTGTTAGTGTTGAAAAACCACTTTTCGCACTTGTGTTAGTGTTGAAAAACCACTTTTCGCACTTGTGTTGGTGCATGAAACCACTTTTGCACTTGTATTAGTGTGGAAAAACCGCTTTTTGCACTTGAGTTAGTGTTGAAAAACCACTTTTCGCACTTGTGTTGGTGCAGGAAACCACTTTTGCACTTGTATTAGTGTGGAAAACACTTTTTGCACTTGTGATAGTGTTGAATAACCACTTTTCGCACTTGTGTTAGTGTTGAAAAACCACTTTTCGCACTTGTGTTGGTGCAGGAAACCACTTTTGCACTTGTATTAGTGTGGAAAAAACCACTTTTTGCACTTGAGTTAGTGTTGAAAAACCACTTTTCGCACTTGTGTTAGTGTTGAAAAACCACTTTTCGCACTTGTGTTGGTGCAGGAAACCACTTTTGCACTTGTATTAGTGTGGAAAAAACAGTTTTTGCACTTGTGATAGTGTTGAAAAACCACTTTTCGCACTTGTGTTGGTGCAGGAAACCAGTTTTGCACTTGTATTAGTGTGGAAAAACCACTTTTTGCACTTGTGATAGTGTTGAAAAACCACTTTTCGCACTTGTGTTAGTGTTGAAAAACCACTTTTCGCACTTGTGTTGGTGCAGGAAACCACTTTTGCACTTGTATTAGTGTGGAAAAACCACTTTTTGCACTTGAGATAGTGTTGAAAAACCACTTTTCGCACTTGTGTTAGTGTTGAAAAACCACTTTTCGCACTTGCGTTGGTGCAGGAAACCACTTTTGCACTTGTATTAGTGTGGAAAAACCACTTTTTGCACTTGAGTTAGTGTTGAAAAACCACTTTTCGCACTTGTGTTAGTGTTGAAAAACCACTTTTCGCACTTGTGTTGGTGCAGGAAACCACTTTTGCACTTGTATTAGTGTGGAAAAAACACTTTTTGCACTTGTGATAGTGTTGAAAAAACACTTTTCGCACTTGTGTTAGTGTTGAAAAACCACTTTTCGCACTTGTGTTGGTGCAGGAAAGCACTTTTGCACTTGTATTAGTGTGGAAAAAACACTTTTTGCACTTGTGATAGTGTTGAAAAACCACTTTTCGCACTTTTGTTAGTGTTGAAAAACCACTTTTCGCACTTGTGTTGGTGCAGGAAACCACTTTTGCACTTGTATTAGTGTGGAAAATCACTTTTTGCACTTGTGATAGTGTTGAAAAACCACTTTTCGCACTTGTGTTAGTGTTGAAAAACCACTTTTCGCACTTGCGTTGGTGCAGGCAACCACTTTTGCACTTGTATTAGTGTGGAAAAACCACTTTTTGCACTTGAGTTAGTGTTGAAAAACCACTTTTCGCACTTGTGTTAGTGTTGAAAAACCACTTTTCGCACTTGTGTTGGTGCAGGAAACCACTTTTGCACTTGTATTAGTGTGGAAAAAACACTTTTTGCACTTGTGATAGTGTTGAAAAAACACTTTTCGCACTTGTGTTAGTGTTGAAAAACCACTTTTCGCACTTGTGTTGGTGCAGGAAACCACTTTTGCACTTGTATTAGTGTGGAAAAAACACTTTTTGCACTTGTGATAGTGTTGAAAAACCACTTTTCACACTTGTGTTATTGTTGAAAAACCACTTTTCGCACTTGTGTTGGTGCAGGAAACCACTTTTGCACTTGTATTAGTGTGGAAAAACCACTTTTTGCACTTGTGATAGTGTTGAAAAACCACTTTTCGCACTTGTGTTAGTGTTGAAAAACCACTTTTCGCACTTGTGTTGGTGCAGGAAACCACTTTTGCACTTGTATTAGTGTGGTAAAACCACTTTTTGCACTTGAGTTAGTGTTGAAAACCCAGTTTTCGCACTTGTGTTAGTGTTGAAAAACCACTTTTAGCACTTGTGTTGGTGCAGGAAACCACTTTTGCACTTGTATTCGTGTGGAAAAACCACTTTTTGCACTTGTGATAGTGTTGAAAAACCACTTTTCGCACTTGTGTTAGTGTTGAAAAACCACTTTTCACACTTGTGTTGGTGCAGGAAACCACTTTTGCACTTGTATTAGTGTGGAAAAAACACTTTTTGCACTTGTGATAGTGTTGAAAAACCACTTTTCGCACTTGTGTTAGTGTTGAAAAACCACTTTTCGCACTTGTGTTGGTGCAGGAAACCACTTTCGCACTTGTATTAGTGTGGAAAACCACTTTTTGCACTTGTGATAGTGTTGAAAAACCACTTTTCGCACTTTTGTTAGTGTTGAAAAACCACTTTTCGCACTTGTGTTGGTGCAGGAAACCACTTTTGCACTTGTATTAATGTGGAAAAACCACTTTTTGCACTTGAGTTAGTGTTGAAAAACCACTTTTCGCACTTGTGTTAGTGTTGAAAAACCACTTTTCGCACTTGTGTTGGTGCAGGAAACCACTTTTGCACTTGTATTAGTGTGGAAAAACCACTTTTTGCACTTGAGTTAGTGTTGAAAAACCACTTTTCGCACTTGTGTTGGTGCAGGAAACCACTTTTGCACTTGTATTAGTGTGGAAAAAACACTTTTTTGCACTTGTGATAGTGTTGAAAAACCACTTTTCGCACTTGTGTTAGTGTTGAAAAACCACTTTTCGCACTTGCGTTGGTGCAGGAAACCACTTTTGCACTTGTATTAGTGTGGAAAAACCACTTTTCGCACTTGTGTTAGTGTTGAAAAACCACATTTCGCACTTGTGTTAGTGTTGAAAAACCACTTTTCGCACTTTTGTTGGTGCAGGAAACCACTTTTGCACTTGTATTAGTGTGGAAAAAACACTTTATGCACTTGTGATAGTGTTGAAAAACCACTTTTCGCACTTGTGTTAGTGTTGAAAAACCACTTTTCGCACTTGTGTTGGTGCAGGAAACCACTTTTGCACTTGTATTAGTGTGGAAAAACCACTTTTTGCACTTGTGATAGTGTTGAAAAACCACTTTTCGCACTTTTGTTAGTGTTGAAAAACCACTTTTTGCACTTGTGTTGGTGCAGGAAACCACTTTTGCACTTGTATTAGTGTGGAAAAACCACTTTTTGCACTTGAGTTAGTGTTGAAAAACCACTTTTCGCACTTGTGTTAGTGTTGAAAAACCACTTTTCGCACTTGTGTTGGTGCAGGAAACCACTTTTGCACTTGTATTCGTGTGGAAAAACCGCTTTTTGCACTTGAGTTAGTGTTGAAAAACCACTTTTCGCACTTGTGTTGGTGCAGGAAACCACTTTTGCACTTGTATTAGTGTGGAAAACACTTTTTGCACTTGTGATAGTGTTGAAAAACCACTTTTCGCACTTGTGTTAGTGTTGAAAAACCACTTTTCGCACTTGTGTTGGTGCAGGAAACCACTTTTGCACTTGTATTAGTGTGGAAAAAACCACTTTTTGCACTTGAGTTAGTGTTGAAAAACCACTTTTCGCACTTGTGTTAGTGTTGAAAAACCACTTTTCGCACTTGTGTTGGTGCAGGAAACCACTTTTGCACTTGTATTAGTGTGGAAAAAACAGTTTTTGCACTTGTGATAGTGTTGAAAAACCACTTTTCGCACTTGTGTTGGTGCAGGAAACCAGTTTTGCACTTGTATTAGTGTGGAAAAACCACTTTTTGCACTTGTGATAGTGTTGAAAAACCACTTTTCGCACTTGTGTTAGTGTTGAAAAACCACTTTTCGCACTTGTGTTGGTGCAGGAAACCACTTTTGCACTTGTATTAGTGTGGAAAAACCACTTTTTGCACTTGAGTTAGTGTTGAAAAACCACTTTTCGCACTTGTGTTAGTGTTGAAAAACCACTTTTCGCACTTGTGTTGGTGCAGGAAACCACTTTGCACTTGTATTAGTGTGGAAAAAACACTTTTTGCACTTGTGATAGTGTTGAAAAACCACTTTTCGCACTTGTGTTAATGTTGAAAAACCACTTTTCGCACTTGTGTTGGTGCAGGAAACCACTTTTGCACTTGTATTAGTGTGGAAAACCACTTTTTGCACTTGTGATAGTGTTGAAAAACCACTTTTCGCACTTGTGTTAGTGTTGAAAAACCACTTTTCGCAATTGTGTTGGTGCAGGAAACCACTTTTGCACTTGTATTAGTGTGGAAAAAACAGTTTTTGCACTTGAGTTAGTGTTGAAAAACCACTTTTCGCACTTGTGTTAGTGTTGAAAAACCACTTTTCGCACTTGTGTTGGTGCAGGAAACCACTTTTGCACTTGTATTAGTGTGGAAAACCACTTTTTGCACTTGAGTTAGTGTTGAAAAACCACTTTTTGCACTTGTGTTAGTGTTGAAAAACCACTTTTCGCACTTGTGTTGGTGCAGGAAACCACTTTTGCACTTGTATTAGTGTGGAAAAACCACTTTTTGCACTTGTGATAGTGTTGAAAAACCACTTTTCGCACTTGTGTTAGTGTTGAAAAACCACTTTTCGCACTTGTGTTGGTGCAGGAAACCACTTTTGCACTTGTATTAGTGTGGAAAAACCACTTTTTGCACTTGAGTTAGTGTTGAAAAACCACTTTTCGCACTTGCGTTAGTGTTGAAAAACCACTTTTCGCACTTGTGTTGGTGCAGGAAACCACTTTTGCACTTGTATTAGTGTGGAAAAAACAGTTTTTGCACTTGTGATAGTGTTGAAAAACCACTTTTCGCACTTGTGTTAGTGTTGAAAAACCAATTTTCGCAATTGTGTTGGTGCAGGAAACCACTTTTGCACTTGTATTAGTGTGGAAAAAACCACTTTTTGCACTTGAGATAGTGTTGAAAAACCACTTTTCGCACTTGTGTTAGTGTTGAAAAACCACTTTTCGCACTTGTGTTGGTGCAGGAAACCACTTTTGCACTTGTATTAGTGTGGAAAAAACCACTTTTTGCACTTGTGATAGTGTTGAAAAACCACTTTTCGCACTTGTGTTAGTGTTGAAAAACCAATTTTCGCAATTGTGTTGGTGCAGGAAACCACTTTTGCACTTGTATTAGTGTGGAAAAAACCACTTTTTGCACTTGAGATAGTGTTGAAAAACCACTTTTCGCACTTGTGTTAGTGTTGAAAAACCACTTTTCGCACTTGTGTTGGTGCAGGAAACCACTTTTTGCACTTGAGTTAGTGTTGAAAAACCACTTTTTGCACTTGTGTTAGTGTTGAAAAACCACTTTTTGCACTTGTGTTGGTGCAGGAAACCACTTTTGCACTTGTATTAGTGTGGAAAAAACACTTTTTGCATTTGTGATAGTGTTGAAAAAACACTTTTCGCACTTGTGTTAGTGTTGAAAAACCACTTTTCGCACTTGTGTTGGTGCAGGAAACCACTTTTGCACTTGTATTAGTGTGGAAAAAACACTTTTTGCACTTTTGATAGTGTTGAAAAACCACTTTTCGCACTTGTGTTATTGTTGAAAAACCACTTTTCGCACTTGTGTTGGTGCAGGAAACCACTTTTGCACTTGTATTAGTGTGGAAAAACCACTTTTTGCACTTGTGATAGTGTTGAAAAACCACTTTTCGCACTTGTGTTAGTGTTGAAAAACCACTTTTCGCACTTGTGTTGGTGCAGGAAACCACTTTTGCACTTGTATTAGTGTGGAAAAACCACTTTTTGCACTTGAGTTAGTGTTGAAAAACCACTTTTCGCACTTGTGTTAGTGTTGAAAAACCACTTTTCGCACTTGTGTTGGTGCAGGAAACCACTTTTGCACTTGTATTCGTGTGGAAAAACCGCTTTTTGCACTTGAGTTAGTGTTGAAAAACCACTTTTCGCACTTGTGTTGGTGCAGGAAACCACTTTTGCACTTGTATTAGTGTGGAAAACACTTTTTGCACTTGTGATAGTGTTGAAAAACCACTTTTCGCACTTGTGTTAGTGTTGAAAAACCACTTTTCGCACTTGTGTTGGTGCAGGAAACCACTTTTGCACTTGTATTAGTGTGGAAAAAACCACTTTTTGCACTTGAGTTAGTGTTGAAAAACCACTTTTCGCACTTGTGTTAGTGTTGAAAAACCACTTTTCGCACTTGTGTTGGTGCAGGAAACCACTTTTGCACTTGTATTAGTGTGGAAAAAACAGTTTTTGCACTTGTGATAGTGTTGAAAAACCACTTTTCGCACTTGTGTTGGTGCAGGAAACCAGTTTTGCACTTGTATTAGTGTGGAAAAACCACTTTTTGCACTTGTGATAGTGTTGAAAAACCACTTTTCGCACTTGTGTTAGTGTTGAAAAACCACTTTTCGCACTTGTGTTGGTGCAGGAAACCACTTTTGCACTTGTATTAGTGTGGAAAAACCACTTTTTGCACTTGAGTTAGTGTTGAAAAACCACTTTTCGCACTTGTGTTAGTGTTGAAAAACCACTTTTCGCACTTGTGTTGGTGCAGGAAACCACTTTGCACTTGTATTAGTGTGGAAAAAACACTTTTTGCACTTGTGATAGTGTTGAAAAACCACTTTTCGCACTTGTGTTAATGTTGAAAAACCACTTTTCGCACTTGTGTTGGTGCAGGAAACCACTTTTGCACTTGTATTAGTGTGGAAAACCACTTTTTGCACTTGTGATAGTGTTGAAAAACCACTTTTCGCACTTGTGTTAGTGTTGAAAAACCACTTTTCGCAATTGTGTTGGTGCAGGAAACCACTTTTGCACTTGTATTAGTGTGGAAAAAACAGTTTTTGCACTTGAGTTAGTGTTGAAAAACCACTTTTCGCACTTGTGTTAGTGTTGAAAAACCACTTTTCGCACTTGTGTTGGTGCAGGAAACCACTTTTGCACTTGTATTAGTGTGGAAAACCACTTTTTGCACTTGAGTTAGTGTTGAAAAACCACTTTTTGCACTTGTGTTAGTGTTGAAAAACCACTTTTCGCACTTGTGTTGGTGCAGGAAACCACTTTTGCACTTGTATTAGTGTGGAAAAACCACTTTTTGCACTTGTGATAGTGTTGAAAAACCACTTTTCGCACTTGTGTTAGTGTTGAAAAACCACTTTTCGCACTTGTGTTGGTGCAGGAAACCACTTTTGCACTTGTATTAGTGTGGAAAAACCACTTTTTGCACTTGAGTTAGTGTTGAAAAACCACTTTTCGCACTTGCGTTAGTGTTGAAAAACCACTTTTCGCACTTGTGTTGGTGCAGGAAACCACTTTTGCACTTGTATTAGTGTGGAAAAAACAGTTTTTGCACTTGTGATAGTGTTGAAAAACCACTTTTCGCACTTGTGTTAGTGTTGAAAAACCAATTTTCGCAATTGTGTTGGTGCAGGAAACCACTTTTGCACTTGTATTAGTGTGGAAAAAACCACTTTTTGCACTTGAGATAGTGTTGAAAAACCACTTTTCGCACTTGTGTTAGTGTTGAAAAACCACTTTTCGCACTTGTGTTGGTGCAGGAAACCACTTTTGCACTTGTATTAGTGTGGAAAAAACCACTTTTTGCACTTGTGATAGTGTTGAAAAACCACTTTTCGCACTTGTGTTAGTGTTGAAAAACCAATTTTCGCAATTGTGTTGGTGCAGGAAACCACTTTTGCACTTGTATTAGTGTGGAAAAAACCACTTTTTGCACTTGAGATAGTGTTGAAAAACCACTTTTCGCACTTGTGTTAGTGTTGAAAAACCACTTTTCGCACTTGTGTTGGTGCAGGAAACCACTTTTTGCACTTGAGTTAGTGTTGAAAAACCACTTTTTGCACTTGTGTTAGTGTTGAAAAACCACTTTTTGCACTTGTGTTGGTGCAGGAAACCACTTTTGCACTTGTATTAGTGTGGAAAAAACACTTTTTGCATTTGTGATAGTGTTGAAAAAACACTTTTCGCACTTGTGTTAGTGTTGAAAAACCACTTTTCGCACTTGTGTTGGTGCAGGAAACCACTTTTGCACTTGTATTAGTGTGGAAAAAACACTTTTTGCACTTGTGATAGTGTTGAAAAACCACTTTTCGCACTTGTGTTATTGTTGAAAAACCACTTTTCGCACTTGTGTTGGTGCAGGAAACCACTTTTGCACTTGTATTAGTGTGGAAAAACCACTTTTTGCACTTGTGATAGTGTTGAAAAACCACTTTTCGCACTTGTGTTAGTGTTGAAAAACCACTTTTCGCACTTGTGTTGGTGCAGGAAACCACTTTTGCACTTGTATTAGTGTGGAAAAACCACTTTTTGCACTTGAGTTAGTGTTGAAAACCCAGTTTTCGCACTTGTGTTAGTGTTGAAAAACCACTTTTAGCACTTGTGTTGGTGCAGGAAACCACTTTTGCACTTGTATTCGTGTGGAAAAACCACTTTTTGCACTTGTGATAGTGTTGAAAAACCACTTTTCACACTTGTGTTACTGTTGAAAAACCACTTTTCACACTTGTGTTGGTGCAGGAAACCACTTTTGCACTTGTATTAGTGTGGAAAAACCACTTTTTGCACTTGTGATAGTGTTGAAAAACCACTTTTCGCACTTGTGTTAGTGTTGAAAAACCACTTTTCGCACTTGTGTTGGTGCAGGAAACCACTTTCGCACTGGTATTAGTGTGGAAAAACCACTTTTTGCACTTGTGATAGTGTTGAAAAACCACTTTTCGCACTTTTGTTAGTGTTGAAAAACCACTTTTCGCACTTGTGTTGGTGCAGGAAACCACTTTTGCACTTGTATTAGTGTGGAAAAACCACTTTTTGCACTTGAGTTAGTGTTGAAAAACCACTTTTCGCACTTGTGTTAGTGTTGAAAAACCACTTTTCGCACTTGTGTTGGTGCAGGAAACCACTTTTGCACTTGTATTAGTGTGGAAAAACCACTTTTTGCACTTGAGTTAGTGTTGAAAAACCACTTTTCGCACTTGTGTTGGTGCAGGAAACCACTTTTGCACTTGTATTAGTGTGGAAAAAACACTTTTTGCACTTGTGATAGTGTTGAAAAACCACTTTTCGCACTTGTGTTAGTGTTGAAAAACCACTTTTCGCACTTGTGTTGGTGCAGGAAACCACTTTTGCACTTGTTTTAGTGTGGAAAAACCACTTTTCGCACTTGTGTTAGTGTTGAAAAACCACATTTCGCACTTGTGTTAGTGTTGAAAAACCACTTTTCGCACTTTTGTTGGTGCAGGAAACCACTTTTGCACTTGTGTTGGTGCAGGAAACCACTTTTGCACTTGTATTAGTGTGGAAAAAACACTTTTTGCACTTGTGATAGTGTTGAAAAACCACTTTTCGCACTTGTGTTAGTGTTGAAAAACCACTTTTCGCACTTGTGTTGGTGCAGGAAACCACTTTTGCACTTGTATTAGTGTGGAAAAACCACTTTTTGCACTTGTGATAGTGTTTAAAAACAACTTTTCGCACTTGTGTTAGTGTTGAAAAACCACTTTTCGCACTTGTGTTGGTGCAGGAAACCACTTTTGCACTTGTATTAGTGTGGAAAAAACACTTTTTGCACTTGTGATAGTGTTGAAAAACCACTTTTTGCACTTGTGTTAGTGTTGAAAAACCACTTTTCGCACTTGTGTTGGTGCAGGAAACCACTTTTGCACTTGTATTAGTGTGGAAAAACCACTTTTTGCACTTGTGATAGTGTTGAAAAACCACTTTTCGCACTTGTGTTAGTGTTGAAAAACCACTTTTCGCACTTGTGTTGGTGCAGGAAACCACTTTTGCACTTGTATTAGTGTGGAAAAACCACTTTTTGCACTTGAGTTAGTGTTGAAAAACCACTTTTCGCACTTGCGTTAGTGTTGAAAAACCACTTTTCGCACTTGTGTTGGTGCAGGAAACCACTTTTGCACTTGTATTAGTGTGGAAAAAACAGTTTTTGCACTTGTGATAGTGTTGAAAAACCACTTTTCGCACTTGTGTTAGTGTTGAAAAACCAATTTTCGCAATTGTGTTGGTGCAGGAAACCACTTTTGCACTTGTATTAGTGTGGAAAAAACCACTTTTTGCACTTGAGATAGTGTTGAAAAACCACTTTTCGCACTTGTGTTAGTGTTGAAAAACCACTTTTCGCACTTGTGTTGGTGCAGGAAACCACTTTTGCACTTGTATTAGTGTGGAAAAAACCACTTTTTGCACTTGTGATAGTGTTGAAAAACCACTTTTCGCACTTGTGTTAGTGTTGAAAAACCAATTTTCGCAATTGTGTTGGTGCAGGAAACCACTTTTGCACTTGTATTAGTGTGGAAAAAACCACTTTTTGCACTTGAGATAGTGTTGAAAAACCACTTTTCGCACTTGTGTTAGTGTTGAAAAACCACTTTTCGCACTTGTGTTGGTGCAGGAAACCACTTTTTGCACTTGAGTTAGTGTTGAAAAACCACTTTTTGCACTTGTGTTAGTGTTGAAAAACCACTTTTTGCACTTGTGTTGGTGCAGGAAACCACTTTTGCACTTGTATTAGTGTGGAAAAAACACTTTTTGCATTTGTGATAGTGTTGAAAAAACACTTTTCGCACTTGTGTTAGTGTTGAAAAACCACTTTTCGCACTTGTGTTGGTGCAGGAAACCACTTTTGCACTTGTATTAGTGTGGAAAAAACACTTTTTGCACTTGTGATAGTGTTGAAAAACCACTTTTCGCACTTGTGTTATTGTTGAAAAACCACTTTTCGCACTTGTGTTGGTGCAGGAAACCACTTTTGCACTTGTATTAGTGTGGAAAAACCACTTTTTGCACTTGTGATAGTGTTGAAAAACCACTTTTCGCACTTGTGTTAGTGTTGAAAAACCACTTTTCGCACTTGTGTTGGTGCAGGAAACCACTTTTGCACTTGTATTAGTGTGGAAAAACCACTTTTTGCACTTGAGTTAGTGTTGAAAAACCACTTTTCGCACTTGTGTTAGTGTTGAAAAACCACTTTTCGCACTTGTGTTGGTGCAGGAAACCACTTTTGCACTTGTATTCGTGTGGACAAACCGCTTTTTGCACTTGAGTTAGTGTTGAAAAACCACTTTTCGCACTTGTGTTGGTGCAGGAAACCACTTTTGCACTTGTATTAGTGTGGAAAACACTTTTTGCACTTGTGATAGTGTTGAAAAACCACTTTTCGCACTTGTGTTAGTGTTGAAAAACCACTTTTCGCACTTGTGTTGGTGCAGGAAACCACTTTTGCACTTGTATTTGTGTGGAAAAAACCACTTTTTGCACTTGAGTTAGTGTTGAAAAACCACTTTTCGCACTTGTGTTAGTGTTGAAAAACCACTTTTCGCACTTGTGTTGGTGCAGGAAACCACTTTTGCACTTGTATTAGTGTGGAAAAAACAGTTTTTGCACTTGTGATAGTGTTGAAAAACCACTTTTCGCACTTGTGTTGGTGCAGGAAACCAGTTTTGCACTTGTATTAGTGTGGAAAAACCACTTTTTGCACTTGTGATAGTGTTGAAAAACCACTTTTCGCACTTGTGTTAGTGTTGAAAAACCACTTTTCGCACTTGTGTTGGTGCAGGAAACCACTTTTGCACTTGTATTAGTGTGGAAAAACCACTTTTTGCACTTGAGTTAGTGTTGAAAAACCACTTTTCGCACTTGTGTTAGTGTTGAAAAACCACTTTTCGCACTTGTGTTGGTGCAGGAAACCACTTTGCACTTGTATTAGTGTGGAAAAAACACTTTTTGCACTTGTGATAGTGTTGAAAAACCACTTTTCGCACTTGTGTTAATGTTGAAAAACCACTTTTCGCACTTGTGTTGGTGCAGGAAACCACTTTTGCACTTGTATTAGTGTGGAAAACCACTTTTTGCACTTGTGATAGTGTTGAAAAACCACTTTTCGCACTTGTGTTAGTGTTGAAAAACCACTTTTCGCAATTGTGTTGGTGCAGGAAACCACTTTTGCACTTGTATTAGTGTGGAAAAAACAGTTTTTGCACTTGAGTTAGTGTTGAAAAACCACTTTTCGCACTTGTGTTAGTGTTGAAAAACCACTTTTCGCACTTGTGTTGGTGCAGGAAACCACTTTTGCACTTGTATTAGTGTGGAAAACCACTTTTTGCACTTGAGTTAGTGTTGAAAAACCACTTTTTGCACTTGTGTTAGTGTTGAAAAACCACTTTTCGCACTTGTGTTGGTGCAGGAAACCACTTTTGCACTTGTATTAGTGTGGAAAAACCACTTTTTGCACTTGTGATAGTGTTGAAAAACCACTTTTCGCACTTGTGTTAGTGTTGAAAAACCACTTTTCGCACTTGTGTTGGTGCAGGAAACCACTTTTGCACTTGTATTAGTGTGGAAAAACCACTTTTTGCACTTGAGTTAGTGTTGAAAAACCACTTTTCGCACTTGCGTTAGTGTTGAAAAACCACTTTTCGCACTTGTGTTGGTGCAGGAAACCACTTTTGCACTTGTATTAGTGTGGAAAAAACAGTTTTTGCACTTGTGATAGTGTTGAAAAACCACTTTTCGCACTTGTGTTAGTGTTGAAAAACCAATTTTCGCAATTGTGTTGGTGCAGGAAACCACTTTTGCACTTGTATTAGTGTGGAAAAAACCACTTTTTGCACTTGAGATAGTGTTGAAAAACCACTTTTCGCACTTGTGTTAGTGTTGAAAAACCACTTTTCGCACTTGTGTTGGTGCAGGAAACCACTTTTGCACTTGTATTAGTGTGGAAAAAACCACTTTTTGCACTTGTGATAGTGTTGAAAAACCACTTTTCGCACTTGTGTTAGTGTTGAAAAACCAATTTTCGCAATTGTGTTGGTGCAGGAAACCACTTTTGCACTTGTATTAGTGTGGAAAAAACCACTTTTTGCACTTGAGATAGTGTTGAAAAACCACTTTTCGCACTTGTGTTAGTGTTGAAAAACCACTTTTCGCACTTGTGTTGGTGCAGGAAACCACTTTTTGCACTTGAGTTAGTGTTGAAAAACCACTTTTTGCACTTGTGTTAGTGTTGAAAAACCACTTTTTGCACTTGTGTTGGTGCAGGAAACCACTTTTGCACTTGTATTAGTGTGGAAAAAACACTTTTTGCATTTGTGATAGTGTTGAAAAAACACTTTTCGCACTTGTGTTAGTGTTGAAAAACCACTTTTCGCACTTGTGTTGGTGCAGGAAACCACTTTTGCACTTGTATTAGTGTGGAAAAAACACTTTTTGCACTTGTGATAGTGTTGAAAAACCACTTTTCGCACTTGTGTTATTGTTGAAAAACCACTTTTCGCACTTGTGTTGGTGCAGGAAACCACTTTTGCACTTGTATTAGTGTGGAAAAACCACTTTTTGCACTTGTGATAGTGTTGAAAAACCACTTTTCGCACTTGTGTTAGTGTTGAAAAACCACTTTTCGCACTTGTGTTGGTGCAGGAAACCACTTTTGCACTTGTATTAGTGTGGAAAAACCACTTTTTGCACTTGAGTTAGTGTTGAAAACCCAGTTTTCGCACTTGTGTTAGTGTTGAAAAACCACTTTTAGCACTTGTGTTGGTGCAGGAAACCACTTTTGCACTTGTATTCGTGTGGAAAAACCACTTTTTGCACTTGTGATAGTGTTGAAAAACCACTTTTCACACTTGTGTTACTGTTGAAAAACCACTTTTCACACTTGTGTTGGTGCAGGAAACCACTTTTGCACTTGTATTAGTGTGGAAAAACCACTTTTTGCACTTGTGATAGTGTTGAAAAACCACTTTTCGCACTTGTGTTAGTGTTGAAAAACCACTTTTCGCACTTGTGTTGGTGCAGGAAACCACTTTCCCACTGGTATTAGTGTGGAAAAACCACTTTTTGCACTTGTGATAGTGTTGAAAAACCACTTTTCGCACTTTTGTTAGTGTTGAAAAACCACTTTTCGCACTTGTGTTGGTGCAGGAAACCACTTTTGCACTTGTATTAGTGTGGAAAAACCACTTTTTGCACTTGAGTTAGTGTTGAAAAACCACTTTTCGCACTTGTGTTAGTGTTGAAAAACCACTTTTCGCACTTGTGTTGGTGCAGGAAACCACTTTTGCACTTGTATTAGTGTGGAAAAACCACTTTTTGCACTTGAGTTAGTGTTGAAAAACCACTTTTCGCACTTGTGTTGGTGCAGGAAACCACTTTTGCACTTGTATTAGTGTGGAAAAAACACTTTTTGCACTTGTGATAGTGTTGAAAAACCACTTTTCGCACTTGTGTTAGTGTTGAAAAACCACTTTTCGCACTTGTGTTGGTGCAGGAAACCACTTTTGCACTTGTTTTAGTGTGGAAAAACCACTTTTCGCACTTGTGTTAGTGTTGAAAAACCACATTTCGCACTTGTGTTAGTGTTGAAAAACCACTTTTCGCACTTTTGTTGGTGCAGGAAACCACTTTTGCACTTGTGTTGGTGCAGGAAACCACTTTTGCACTTGTATTAGTGTGGAAAAAACACTTTTTGCACTTGTGATAGTGTTGAAAAACCACTTTTCGCACTTGTGTTAGTGTTGAAAAACCACTTTTCGCACTTGTGTTGGTGCAGGAAACCACTTTTGCACTTGTATTAGTGTGGAAAAACCACTTTTTGCACTTGTGATAGTGTTTAAAAACAACTTTTCGCACTTGTGTTAGTGTTGAAAAACCACTTTTCGCACTTGTGTTGGTGCAGGAAACCACTTTTGCACTTGTATTAGTGTGGAAAAAACACTTTTTGCACTTGTGATAGTGTTGAAAAACCACTTTTCGCACTTGTGTTATTGTTGAAAAACCACTTTTCGCACTTGTGTTGGTGCAGGAAACCACTTTTGCACTTGCATTAGTGTGGAAAAACCACTTTTTGCACTTGAGTTAGTGCTGAAAAATCACTTTTCGCACTTGTGTTAGTGTTGAAAAACCACTTTTCGCACTTGTGTTTGTGCAGGAAACCACTTTTGCACTTGTATTAGTGTGGAAAAAACACTTTTTGCACTTGTGATAGTGTTGAAAAACCACTTTTCGCACTTGTGTTAGTGTTGAAAAACCACTTTTCGCACTTGTGTTGGTGCAGGAAACCACTTTTGCACTTGGATTAGTGTGAAAAAACCACTTTTTGCACTTGTGATAGTGTTGAAAAACCACTTTTCGCACTTGTGTTAGTGTTGAAAAACCACTTTTTGCACTTGTGTTGGTGCAGGAAACCACTTTTGCACTTGTATTACTGTGGAAAAACCACTTTTTGCACTTGAGTTAGTGTTGAAAAACCACTTTTCGCACTTGTGTTAGTGTTGAAAAAACACTTTTAGCACTTGTGTTAGTGATGAAAAACCACTTTTCGCACTTGTGTTGGTGCAGGAAACCACTTTTGCACTTGTTTTAGTGTGGAAAAACCACTTTTCACACTTGTGTTAGTGTTGAAAAACCACTTTTCGCACTTGTGTTGGTGCAGGAAACCACTTTTGCACTTGTATTAGTGTGGAAAAACCACTTTTTGCACTTGTGATAGTGTTGAAAAACCACTTTTCGCACTTTTGTTCGTGTTGAAAAACCACTTTTCGCACTTGTGTTGGTGCAGGAAACCACTTTTGCACTTGTATTAGTGTGGAAAAAACCACTTTTTGCACTTGAGTTAGTGTTGAAAAACCACTTTTCGCACTTGTGTTAGTGTTGAAAAACCACTTTTCGCACTTGTGTTGGTGCAGGAAACCACTTTAGCACTTGTATTAGTGTGGAAAAAACACTTTTTGCACTTGTGATAGTGTTGAAAAACCACTTTTCGCACTTGGGTTAGTGTTGAAAAACCACTTTTCGCACTTGTGTTGGTGCAGGAAACCACTTTTGCACTTGTATTAGTGTGGAAAAACCACTTTTTGCACTTGTGATAGTGTTGAAAAACCACTTTTCGCACTTGTGTTAGAGTTGAAAAACTACTTTTCGCACTTGTGTTGGTGCAGGAAACCACTTTTGCACTTGTATTAGTGTGGAAAAACCACTTTTTGCACTTGAGTTAGTGTTGAAAAACCACTTTTCGCACTTGTGTTAGTGTTGAAAAACCACTTTTCGCACTTGTGTTGGTGCAGGAAACCACTTTAGCACTTGTATTAGTGTGGAAAAAACACTTTTTGCACTTGTGATAGTGTTGAAAAACCACTTTTCGCACTTGGGTTAGTGTTGAAAAACCACTTTTCGCACTTGTGTTGGTGCAGGAAACCACTTTTGCACTTGTATTAGCGTGGAAAAACCACTTTTTGCACTTGTGATAGTGTTGAAAAACCACTTTTCGCACTTGTGTTAGAGTTGAAAAACTACTTTTCGCACTTGTGTTGGTGCAGGAAACCACTTTTGCACTTGTATTAGTGTGGAAAAACCACTTTTTGCACTTGAGTTAGTGTTGAAAAACCACTTTTCGCACTTGTGTTAGTGTTGAAAAACCACTTTTCGCACTTGTGTTGGTGCAGGAAACCACTTTTGCACTTGTATTAGTGTGGAAAAAACAGTTTTTGCACTTGTGATAGTGTTGAAAAACCACTTTTCGCACTTGTGTTAGTGTTGAAAAACCACTTTTCGCACTTGTGTTGGTGCAGGAACCACTTTTGCACTTGTATTAGTGTGGAAAACCACTTTTCGCACTTGTGTTAGTGTTGAAACACCACTTTTCGCACTTGTGTTGGTGCAGGAAACCACTTTTGCACTTGTATTAGTGTGGAAAAAACACTTTTTGCACTTGTGATAGTGTTGAAAAACCACTTTTCGCACTTGTGTTATTGTTGAAAAACCACTTTTCGCACTTGTGTTGGTGCAGGAAACCACTTTTGCACTTGTATTAGTGTGGAAAAACCACTTTTTGCACTTGTGATAGTGTTGAAAAACCACTTTTCGCACTTGTGTTAGTGTTGAAAAACCACTTTTCGCACTTGTATTGGTGCAGGAAACCACTTTTGCACTTGTATTAGTTTGGAAAAACCACTTTTTGCACTTGAGTTAGTGTTGAAAACCCAGTTTTCGCACTTGTGTTAGTGTTGAAAAACCACTTTTCGCACTTGTGTTGGTGCAGGAAACCACTTTTGCACTTGTATTAGTGTGGAAAAAACACTTTTTGCACTTGTGATAGTGTTGAAAAACCACTTTTCGCACTTGTGTTAGTGTTGAAAAACCACTTTTCGCACTTGTGTTGGTGCAGGAAACCACTTTTGCACTTGTATTAGTGTGGAAAAACCACTTTTTGCACTTGAGTTAGTGTTGAAAACCCACTTTTCGCACTTGTATTAGTGTTGAAAAACCACTTTTCGCACTTGTGTTGGTGCAGGAAACCACTTTTGCACTTGTATTAGTGTGGAAAAACCACTTTTTGCACTTGAGTTAGTGTTGAAAACCCAGTTTTCGCACTTGTGTTAGTGTTGAAAAACCACTTTTAGCACTTGTGTTGGTGCAGGAAACCACTTTTGCACTTGTATTCGTGTGGAAAAACCACTTTTTGCACTTGTGATAGTGTTGAAAAACCACTTTTCACACTTGTGTTACTGTTGAAAAACCACTTTTCACACTTGTGTTGGTGCAGGAAACCACTTTTGCACTTGTATTAGTGTGGAAAAAACACTTTTTGCACTTGTGATAGTGTTGAAAAACCACTTTTCGCACTTGTGTTAGTGTTGAAAAACCACTTTTCGCACTTGTGTTGGTGCAGGAAACCACTTTCGCACTGGTATTAGTGTGGAAAAACCACTTTTTGCACTTGTGATAGTGTTGAAAAACCACTTTTTGCACTTTTGTTAGTGTTGAAAAACCACTTTTCGCACTTGTGTTGGTGCAGGAAACCACTTTTGCACTTGTATTAGTGTGGAAAAACCACTTTTTGCACTTGAGTTAGTGTTGAAAAACCACTTTTCGCACTTGTGTTAGTGTTGAAAAACCACTTTTCGCACTTGTGTTGGTGCAGGAAACCACTTTTGCACTTGTATTAGTGTAGAAAAACCACTTTTTGCACTTGAGTTAGTGTTGAAAAACCACTTTTCGCACTTGTGTTGGTGCAGGAAACCACTTTTGCACTTGTATTAGTGTGGAAAAAACACTTTTTGCACTTGTGATAGTGTTGAAAAACCACTTTTCGCACTTGTGTTAGTGTTGAAAAACCACTTTTCGCACTTGTGTTGGTGCAGGAAACCACTTTTGCACTTGTTTTAGTGTGGAAAAACCACTTTTCGCACTTGTGTTAGTGTTGAAAAACCACATTTCGCACTTGTGTTAGTGTTGAAAAACCACTTTTCGCACTTTTGTTGGTGCAGGAAACCACTTTTGCACTTGTGTTGGTGCAGGAAACCACTTTTGCACTTGTATTAGTGTGGAAAAAACACTTTTTGCACTTGTGATAGTGTTGAAAAACCACTTTTCGCACTTGTGTTAGTGTTGAAAAACCACTTTTCGCACTTGTGTTGGTGCAGGAAACCACTTTTGCACTTGTATTAGTGTGGAAAAACCACTTTTTGCACTTGTGATAGTGTTTAAAAACAACTTTTCGCACTTGTGTTAGTGTTGAAAAACCACTTTTCGCACTTGTGTTGGTGCAGGAAACCACTTTTGCACTTGTATTACTGTGGAAAAACCACTTTTTGCACTTGAGTTAGTGTTGAAAAACCACTTTTCGCACTTGTGTTAGTGTTGAAAAAACACTTTTAGCACTTGTGTTAGTGATGAAAAACCACTTTTCGCACTTGTGTTGGTGCAGGAAACCACTTTTGCACTTGTTTTAGTGTGGAAAAACCACTTTTCACACTTGTGTTAGTGTTGAAAAACCACTTTTCGCACTTGTGTTGGTGCAGGAAACCACTTTTGCACTTGTATTAGTGTGGAAAAACCACTTTTTGCACTTGTGATAGTGTTGAAAAACCACTTTTCGCACTTTTGTTCGTGTTGAAAAACCACTTTTCGCACTTGTGTTGGTGCAGGAAACCACTTTTGCACTTGTATTAGTGTGGAAAAAACCACTTTTTGCACTTGAGTTAGTGTTGAAAAACCACTTTTCGCACTTGTGTTAGTGTTGAAAAACCACTTTTCGCACTTGTGTTGGTGCAGGAAACCACTTTAGCACTTGTATTAGTGTGGAAAAAACACTTTTTGCACTTGTGATAGTGTTGAAAAACCACTTTTCGCACTTGGGTTAGTGTTGAAAAACCACTTTTCGCACTTGTGTTGGTGCAGGAAACCACTTTTGCACTTGTATTAGTGTGGAAAAACCACTTTTTGCACTTGTGATAGTGTTGAAAAACCACTTTTCGCACTTGTGTTAGTGTTGAAAAACCACTTTTCGCACTTGTGTTAGAGTTGAAAAACTACTTTTCGCACTTGTGTTGGTGCAGGAAACCACTTTTGCACTTGTATTAGTGTGGAAAAACCACTTTTTGCACTTGAGTTAGTGTTGAAAAACCACTTTTCGCACTTGTGTTAGTGTTGAAAAACCACTTTTCGCACTTGTGTTGGTGCAGGAAACCACTTTAGCACTTGTATTAGTGTGGAAAAAACACTTTTTGCACTTGTGATAGTGTTGAAAAACCACTTTTCGCACTTGGGTTAGTGTTGAAAAACCACTTTTCGCACTTGTGTTGGTGCAGGAAACCACTTTTGCACTTGTATTAGCGTGGAAAAACCACTTTTTGCACTTGTGATAGTGTTGAAAAACCACTTTTCGCACTTGTGTTAGAGTTGAAAAACTACTTTTCGCACTTGTGTTGGTGCAGGAAACCACTTTTGCACTTGTATTAGTGTGGAAAAACCACTTTTTGCACTTGAGTTAGTGTTGAAAAACCACTTTTCGCACTTGTGTTAGTGTTGAAAAACCACTTTTCGCACTTGTGTTGGTGCAGGAAACCACTTTTGCACTTGTATTAGTGTGGAAAAAACAGTTTTTGCACTTGTGATAGTGTTGAAAAACCACTTTTCGCACTTGTGTTAGTGTTGAAAAACCACTTTTCGCACTTGTGTTGGTGCAGGAACCACTTTTGCACTTGTATTAGTGTGGAAAACCACTTTTCGCACTTGTGTTAGTGTTGAAACACCACTTTTCGCACTTGTGTTGGTGCAGGAAACCACTTTTGCACTTGTATTAGTGTGGAAAAAACACTTTTTGCACTTGTGATAGTGTTGAAAAACCACTTTTCGCACTTGTGTTATTGTTGAAAAACCACTTTTCGCACTTGTGTTGGTGCAGGAAACCACTTTTGCACTTGTATTAGTGTGGAAAAACCACTTTTTGCACTTGTGATAGTGTTGAAAAACCACTTTTCGCACTTGTGTTAGTGTTGAAAAACCACTTTTCGCACTTGTATTGGTGCAGGAAACCACTTTTGCACTTGTATTAGTTTGGAAAAACCACTTTTTGCACTTGAGTTAGTGTTGAAAACCCAGTTTTCGCACTTGTGTTAGTGTTGAAAAACCACTTTTCGCACTTGTGTTGGTGCAGGAAACCACTTTTGCACTTGTATTAGTGTGGAAAAAACACTTTTTGCACTTGTGATAGTGTTGAAAAACCACTTTTCGCACTTGTGTTAGTGTTGAAAAACCACTTTTCGCACTTGTGTTGGTGCAGGAAACCACTTTTGCACTTGTATTAGTGTGGAAAAACCACTTTTTGCACTTGAGTTAGTGTTGAAAACCCACTTTTCGCACTTGTATTAGTGTTGAAAAACCACTTTTCGCACTTGTGTTGGTGCAGGAAACCACTTTTGCACTTGTATTAGTGTGGAAAAACCACTTTTTGCACTTGAGTTAGTGTTGAAAACCCAGTTTTCGCACTTGTGTTAGTGTTGAAAAACCACTTTTAGCACTTGTGTTGGTGCAGGAAACCACTTTTGCACTTGTATTCGTGTGGAAAAACCACTTTTTGCACTTGTGATAGTGTTGAAAAACCACTTTTCACACTTGTGTTACTGTTGAAAAACCACTTTTCACACTTGTGTTGGTGCAGGAAACCACTTTTGCACTTGTATTAGTGTGGAAAAAACACTTTTTGCACTTGTGATAGTGTTGAAAAACCACTTTTCGCACTTGTGTTAGTGTTGAAAAACCACTTTTCGCACTTGTGTTGGTGCAGGAAACCACTTTCGCACTGGTATTAGTGTGGAAAAACCACTTTTTGCACTTGTGATAGTGTTGAAAAACCACTTTTCGCACTTTTGTTAGTGTTGAAAAACCACTTTTCGCACTTGTGTTGGTGCAGGAAACCACTTTTGCACTTGTATTAGTGTGGAAAAACCACTTTTTGCACTTGAGTTAGTGTTGAAAAACCACTTTTCGCACTTGTGTTAGTGTTGAAAAACCACTTTTCGCACTTGTGTTGGTGCAGGAAACCACTTTTGCACTTGTATTAGTGTGGAAAAACCACTTTTTGCACTTGAGTTAGTGTTGAAAAACCACTTTTCGCACTTGTGTTGGTGCAGGAAACCACTTTTGCACTTGTATTAGTGTGGAAAAAACACTTTTTGCACTTGTGATAGTGTTGAAAAACCACTTTTCGCACTTGTGTTAGTGTTGAAAAACCACTTTTCGCACTTGTGTTGGTGCAGGAAACCACTTTTGCACTTGTTTTAGTGTGGAAAAACCACTTTTCGCACTTGTGTTAGTGTTGAAAAACCACATTTCGCACTTGTGTTAGTGTTGAAAAACCACTTTTCGCACTTTTGTTGGTGCAGGAAACCACTTTTGCACTTGTGTTGGTGCAGGAAACCACTTTTGCACTTGTATTAGTGTGGAAAAAACACTTTTTGCACTTGTGATAGTGTTGAAAAACCACTTTTCGCACTTGTGTTAGTGTTGAAAAACCACTTTTCGCACTTGTGTTGGTGCAGGAAACCACTTTTGCACTTGTATTAGTGTGGAAAAACCACTTTTTGCACTTGTGATAGTGTTTAAAAACAACTTTTCGCACTTGTGTTAGTGTTGAAAAACCACTTTTCGCACTTGTGTTGGTGCAGGAAACCACTTTTGCACTTGTATTAGTGTGGAAAAAACACTTTTTGCACTTGTGATAGTGTTGAAAAACCACTTTTCGCACTTGTGTTATTGTTGAAAAACCACTTTTCGCACTTGTGTTGGTGCAGGAAACCACTTTTGCACTTGCATTAGTGTGGAAAAACCACTTTTTGCACTTGAGTTAGTGCTGAAAAATCACTTTTCGCACTTGTGTTAGTGTTGAAAAACCACTTTTCGCACTTGTGTTGGTGCAGGAAACCACTTTTGCACTTGTATTAGTGTGGAAAAAACACTTTTTGCACTTGTGATAGTGTTGAAAAACCACTTTTCGCACTTGTGTTAGTGTTGAAAAACCACTTTTCGCACTTGTGTTGGTGCAGGAAACCACTTTTGCACTTGTATTAGTGTGAAAAAACCACTTTTTGCACTTGTGATAGTGTTGAAAAACCACTTTTCGCACTTGTGTTAGTGTTGAAAAACCACTTTTTGCACTTGTGTTGGTGCAGGAAACCACTTTTGCACTTGTATTACTGTGGAAAAACCACTTTTTGCACTTGAGTTAGTGTTGAAAAACCACTTTTCGCACTTGTGTTAGTGTTGAAAAAACACTTTTAGCACTTGTGTTAGTGATGAAAAACCACTTTTCGCACTTGTGTTGGTGCAGGAAACCACTTTTGCACTTGTTTTAGTGTGGAAAAACCACTTTTCACACTTGTGTTAGTGTTGAAAAACCACTTTTCGCACTTGTGTTGGTGCAGGAAACCACTTTTGCACTTGTATTAGTGTGGAAAAACCACTTTTTGCACTTGTGATAGTGTTGAAAAACCACTTTTCGCACTTTTGTTCGTGTTGAAAAACCACTTTTCGCACTTGTGTTGGTGCAGGAAACCACTTTTGCACTTGTATTAGTGTGGAAAAAACCACTTTTTGCACTTGAGTTAGTGTTGAAAAACCACTTTTCGCACTTGTGTTAGTGTTGAAAAACCACTTTTCGCACTTGTGTTGGTGCAGTAAACCACTTTAGCACTTGTATTAGTGTGGAAAAAACACTTTTTGCACTTGTGATAGTGTTGAAAAACCACTTTTCGCACTTGGGTTAGTGTTGAAAAACCACTTTTCGCACTTGTGTTGGTGCAGGAAACCACTTTTGCACTTGTATTAGTGTGGAAAAACCACTTTTTGCACTTGTGATAGTGTTGAAAAACCACTTTTCGCACTTGTGTTAGAGTTGAAAAACTACTTTTCGCACTTGTGTTGGTGCAGGAAACCACTTTTGCACTTGTATTAGTGTGGAAAAACCACTTTTTGCACTTGAGTTAGTGTTGAAAAACCACTTTTCGCACTTGTGTTAGTGTTGAAAAACCACTTTTCGCACTTGTGTTGGTGCAGGAAACCACTTTAGCACTTGTATTAGTGTGGAAAAAACACTTTTTGCACTTGTGATAGTGTTGAAAAACCACTTTTCGCACTTGGGTTAGTGTTGAAAAACCACTTTTCGCACTTGTGTTGGTGCAGGAAACCACTTTTGCACTTGTATTAGTGTGGAAAAACCACTTTTTGCACTTGAGTTAGTGTTGAAAACCCACTTTTCGCACTTGTATTAGTGTTGAAAAACCACTTTTCGCACTTGTGTTGGTGCAGGAAACCACTTTTGCACTTGTATTAGTGTGGAAAAACCACTTTTTGCACTTGAGTTAGTGTTGAAAACCCACTTTTCGCACTTGTATTAGTGTTGAAAAACCACTTTTCGCACTTGTGTTGGTGCAGGAAACCACTTTTGCACTTGTATTAGTGTGGAAAAACCACTTTTTGCACTTGAGTTAGTGTTGAAAACCCAGTTTTCGCACTTGTGTTAGTGTTGAAAAACCACTTTTAGCACTTGTGTTGGTGCAGGAAACCACTTTTGCACTTGTATTCGTGTGGAAAAACCACTTTTTGCACTTGTGATAGTGTTGAAAAACCACTTTTCACACTTGTGTTACTGTTGAAAAACCACTTTTCACACTTGTGTTGGTGCAGGAAACCACTTTTGCACTTGTATTAGTGTGGAAAAAACACTTTTTGCACTTGTGATAGTGTTGAAAAACCACTTTTCGCACTTGTGTTAGTGTTGAAAAACCACTTTTCGCACTTGTGTTGGTGCAGGAAACCACTTTCGCACTGGTATTAGTGTGGAAAAACCACTTTTTGCACTTGTGATAGTGTTGAAAAACCACTTTTCGCACTTTTGTTAGTGTTGAAAAACCACTTTTCGCACTTGTGTTGGTGCAGGAAACCACTTTTGCACTTGTATTAGTGTGGAAAAACCACTTTTTGCACTTGAGTTAGTGTTGAAAAACCACTTTTCGCACTTGTGTTAGTGTTGAAAAACCACTTTTCGCACTTGTGTTGGTGCAGGAAACCACTTTTGCACTTGTATTAGTGTGGAAAAACCACTTTTTGCACTTGAGTTAGTGTTGAAAAACCACTTTTCGCACTTGTGTTGGTGCAGGAAACCACTTTTGCACTTGTATTAGTGTGGAAAAAACACTTTTTGCACTTGTGATAGTGTTGAAAAACCACTTTTCGCACTTGTGTTAGTGTTGAAAAACCACTTTTCGCACTTGTGTTGGTGCAGGAAACCACTTTTGCACTTGTTTTAGTGTGGAAAAACCACTTTTCGCACTTGTGTTAGTGTTGAAAAACCACATTTCGCACTTGTGTTAGTGTTGAAAAACCACTTTTCGCACTTTTGTTGGTGCAGGAAACCACTTTTGCACTTGTGTTGGTGCAGGAAACCACTTTTGCACTTGTATTAGTGTGGAAAAAACACTTTTTGCACTTGTGATAGTGTTGAAAAACCACTTTTCGCACTTGTGTTAGTGTTGAAAAACCACTTTTCGCACTTCTGTTGGTGCAGGAAACCACTTTTGCACTTGTATTAGTGTGGAAAACCACTTTTTGCACTTGTGATAGTGTTTAAAAACAACTTTTCGCACTTGTGTTAGTGTTGAAAAACCACTTTTCGCACTTGTGTTGGTGCAGGAAACCACTTTTGCACTTGTATTACTGTGGAAAAACCACTTTTTGCACTTGAGTTAGTGTTGAAAAACCACTTTTCGCACTTGTGTTAGTGTTGAAAAAACACTTTTAGCACTTGTGTTAGTGATGAAAAACCACTTTTCGCACTTGTGTTGGTGCAGGAAACCACTTTTGCACTTGTTTTAGTGTGGAAAAACCACTTTTCACACTTGTGTTAGTGTTGAAAAACCACTTTTCGCACTTGTGTTGGTGCAGGAAACCACTTTTGCACTTGTATTAGTGTGGAAAAACCACTTTTTGCACTTGTGATAGTGTTGAAAAACCACTTTTCGCACTTTTGTTCGTGTTGAAAAACCACTTTTCGCACTTGTGTTGGTGCAGGAAACCACTTTTGCACTTGTATTAGTGTGGAAAAAACCACTTTTTGCACTTGAGTTAGTGTTGAAAAACCACTTTTCGCACTTGTGTTAGTGTTGAAAAACCACTTTTCGCACTTGTGTTGGTGCAGGAAACCACTTTAGCACTTGTATTAGTGTGGAAAAAACACTTTTTGCACTTGTGATAGTGTTGAAAAACCACTTTTCGCACTTGGGTTAGTGTTGAAAAACCACTTTTCGCACTTGTGTTGGTGCAGGAAACCACTTTTGCACTTGTATTAGTGTGGAAAAACCACTTTTTGCACTTGTGATAGTGTTGAAAAACCACTTTTCGCACTTGTGTTAGAGTTGAAAAACTACTTTTCGCACTTGTGTTGGTGCAGGAAACCACTTTTGCACTTGTATTAGTGTGGAAAAACCACTTTTTGCACTTGAGTTAGTGTTGAAAAACCACTTTTCGCACTTGTGTTAGTGTTGAAAAACCACTTTTCGCACTTGTGTTGGTGCAGGAAACCACTTTAGCACTTGTATTAGTGTGGAAAAAACACTTTTTGCACTTGTGATAGTGTTGAAAAACCACTTTTCGCACTTGGGTTAGTGTTGAAAAACCACTTTTCGCACTTGTGTTGGTGCAGGAAACCACTTTTGCACTTGTATTAGCGTGGAAAAACCACTTTTTGCACTTGTGATAGTGTTGAAAAACCACTTTTCGCACTTGTGTTAGAGTTGAAAAACTACTTTTCGCACTTGTGTTGGTGCAGGAAACCACTTTTGCACTTGTATTAGTGTGGAAAAACCACTTTTTGCACTTGAGTTAGTGTTGAAAAACCACTTTTCGCACTTGTGTTAGTGTTGAAAAACCACTTTTCGCACTTGTGTTGGTGCAGGAAACCACTTTTGCACTTGTATTAGTGTGGAAAAAACAGTTTTTGCACTTGTGATAGTGTTGAAAAACCACTTTTCGCACTTGTGTTAGTGTTGAAAAACCACTTTTCGCACTTGTGTTGGTGCAGGAACCACTTTTGCACTTGTATTAGTGTGGAAAACCACTTTTCGCACTTGTGTTAGTGTTGAAACACCACTTTTCGCACTTGTGTTGGTGCAGGAAACCACTTTTGCACTTGTATTAGTGTGGAAAAAACACTTTTTGCACTTGTGATAGTGTTGAAAAACCACTTTTCGCACTTGTGTTATTGTTGAAAAACCACTTTTCGCACTTGTGTTGGTGCAGGAAACCACTTTTGCACTTGTATTAGTGTGGAAAAACCACTTTTTGCACTTGTGATAGTGTTGAAAAACCACTTTTCGCACTTGTGTTAGTGTTGAAAAACCACTTTTCGCACTTGTATTGGTGCAGGAAACCACTTTTGCACTTGTATTAGTTTGGAAAAACCACTTTTTGCACTTGAGTTAGTGTTGAAAACCCAGTTTTCGCACTTGTGTTAGTGTTGAAAAACCACTTTTCGCACTTGTGTTGGTGCAGGAAACCACTTTTGCACTTGTATTAGTGTGGAAAAAACACTTTTTGCACTTGTGATAGTGTTGAAAAACCACTTTTCGCACTTGTGTTAGTGTTGAAAAACCACTTTTCGCACTTGTGTTGGTGCAGGAAACCACTTTTGCACTTGTATTAGTGTGGAAAAACCACTTTTTGCACTTGAGTTAGTGTTGAAAACCCACTTTTCGCACTTGTATTAGTGTTGAAAAACCACTTTTCGCACTTGTGTTGGTGCAGGAAACCACTTTTGCACTTGTATTAGTGTGGAAAAACCACTTTTTGCACTTGAGTTAGTGTTGAAAACCCAGTTTTCGCACTTGTGTTAGTGTTGAAAAACCACTTTTAGCACTTGTGTTGGTGCAGGAAACCACTTTTGCACTTGTATTCGTGTGGAAAAACCACTTTTTGCACTTGTGATAGTGTTGAAAAACCACTTTTCACACTTGTGTTACTGTTGAAAAACCACTTTTCACACTTGTGTTGGTGCAGGAAACCACTTTTGCACTTGTATTAGTGTGGAAAAAACACTTTTTGCACTTGTGATAGTGTTGAAAAACCACTTTTCGCACTTGTGTTAGTGTTGAAAAACCACTTTTCGCACTTGTGTTGGTGCAGGAAACCACTTTCGCACTGGTATTAGTGTGGAAAAACCACTTTTTGCACTTGTGATAGTGTTGAAAAACCACTTTTCGCACTTTTGTTAGTGTTGAAAAACCACTTTTCGCACTTGTGTTGGTGCAGGAAACCACTTTTGCACTTGTATTAGTGTGGAAAAACCACTTTTTGCACTTGAGTTAGTGTTGAAAAACCACTTTTCGCACTTGTGTTAGTGTTGAAAAACCACTTTTCGCACTTGTGTTGGTGCAGGAAACCACTTTTGCACTTGTATTAGTGTGGAAAAACCACTTTTTGCACTTGAGTTAGTGTTGAAAAACCACTTTTCGCACTTGTGTTGGTGCAGGAAACCACTTTTGCACTTGTATTAGTGTGGAAAAAACACTTTTTGCACTTGTGATAGTGTTGAAAAACCACTTTTCGCACTTGTGTTAGTGTTGAAAAACCACTTTTCGCACTTGTGTTGGTGCAGGAAACCACTTTTGCACTTGTTTTAGTGTGGAAAAACCACTTTTCGCACTTGTGTTAGTGTTGAAAAACCACATTTCGCACTTGTGTTAGTGTTGAAAAACCACTTTTCGCACTTTTGTTGGTGCAGGAAACCACTTTTGCACTTGTGTTGGTGCAGGAAACCACTTTTGCACTTGTATTAGTGTGGAAAAACCACTTTTTGCACTTGAGTTAGTGTTGAAAAACCACTTTTCGCACTTGTGTTAGTGTTGAAAAACCACTTTTCGCACTTGTGTTGGTGCAGGAAACCACTTTAGCACTTGTATTAGTGTGGAAAAAACACTTTTTGCACTTGTGATAGTGTTGAAAAACCACTTTTCGCACTTGGGTTAGTGTTGAAAAACCACTTTTCGCACTTGTGTTGGTGCAGGAAACCACTTTTGCACTTGTATTAGCGTGGAAAAACCACTTTTTGCACTTGTGATAGTGTTGAAAAACCACTTTTCGCACTTGTGTTAGAGTTGAAAAACTACTTTTCGCACTTGTGTTGGTGCAGGAAACCACTTTTGCACTTGTATTAGTGTGGAAAAACCACTTTTTGCACTTGAGTTAGTGTTGAAAAACCACTTTTCGCACTTGTGTTAGTGTTGAAAAACCACTTTTCGCACTTGTGTTGGTGCAGGAAACCACTTTTGCACTTGTATTAGTGTGGAAAAAACAGTTTTTGCACTTGTGATAGTGTTGAAAAACCACTTTTCGCACTTGTGTTAGTGTTGAAAAACCACTTTTCGCACTTGTGTTGGTGCAGGAACCACTTTTGCACTTGTATTAGTGTGGAAAACCACTTTTCGCACTTGTGTTAGTGTTGAAACACCACTTTTCGCACTTGTGTTGGTGCAGGAAACCACTTTTGCACTTGTATTAGTGTGGAAAAAACACTTTTTGCACTTGTGATAGTGTTGAAAAACCACTTTTCGCACTTGTGTTATTGTTGAAAAACCACTTTTCGCACTTGTGTTGGTGCAGGAAACCACTTTTGCACTTGTATTAGTGTGGAAAAACCACTTTTTGCACTTGTGATAGTGTTGAAAAACCACTTTTCGCACTTGTGTTAGTGTTGAAAAACCACTTTTCGCACTTGTATTGGTGCAGGAAACCACTTTTGCACTTGTATTAGTTTGGAAAAACCACTTTTTGCACTTGAGTTAGTGTTGAAAACCCAGTTTTCGCACTTGTGTTAGTGTTGAAAAACCACTTTTCGCACTTGTGTTGGTGCAGGAAACCACTTTTGCACTTGTATTAGTGTGGAAAAAACACTTTTTGCACTTGTGATAGTGTTGAAAAACCACTTTTCGCACTTGTGTTAGTGTTGAAAAACCACTTTTCGCACTTGTGTTGGTGCAGGAAACCACCTTTGCACTTGTATTAGTGTGGAAAAACCACTTTTTGCACTTGAGTTAGTGTTGAAAACCCACTTTTCGCACTTGTATTAGTGTTGAAAAACCACTTTTCGCACTTGTGTTGGTGCAGGAAACCACTTTTGCACTTGTATTAGTGTGGAAAAACCACTTTTTGCACTTGAGTTAGTGTTGAAAACCCAGTTTTCGCACTTGTGTTAGTGTTGAAAAACCACTTTTAGCACTTGTGTTGGTGCAGGAAACCACTTTTGCACTTGTATTCGTGTGGAAAAACCACTTTTTGCACTTGTGATAGTGTTGAAAAACCACTTTTCACACTTGTGTTACTGTTGAAAAACCACTTTTCACACTTGTGTTGGTGCAGGAAACCACTTTTGCACTTGTATTAGTGTGGAAAAAACACTTTTTGCACTTGTGATAGTGTTGAAAAACCACTTTTCGCACTTGTGTTAGTGTTGAAAAACCACTTTTCGCACTTGTGTTGGTGCAGGAAACCACTTTCGCACTGGTATTAGTGTGGAAAAACCACTTTTTGCACTTGTGATAGTGTTGAAAAACCACTTTTCGCACTTTTGTTAGTGTTGAAAAACCACTTTTCGCACTTGTGTTGGTGCAGGAAACCACTTTTGCACTTGTATTAGTGTGGAAAAACCACTTTTTGCACTTGAGTTAGTGTTGAAAAACCACTTTTCGCACTTGTGTTAGTGTTGAAAAACCACTTTTCGCACTTGTGTTGGTGCAGGAAACCACTTTTGCACTTGTATTAGTGTGGAAAAACCACTTTTTGCACTTGAGTTAGTGTTGAAAAACCACTTTTCGCACTTGTGTTGGTGCAGGAAACCACTTTTGCACTTGTATTAGTGTGGAAAAAACACTTTTTGCACTTGTGATAGTGTTGAAAAACCACTTTTCGCACTTGTGTTAGTGTTGAAAAACCACTTTTCGCACTTGTGTTGGTGCAGGAAACCACTTTTGCACTTGTTTTCGTGTGGAAAAACCACTTTTCGCACTTGTGTTAGTGTTGAAAAACCACATTTCGCACTTGTGTTAGTGTTGAAAAACCACTTTTCGCACTTTTGTTGGTGCAGGAAACCACTTTTGCACTTGTGTTGGTGCAGGAAACCACTTTTGCACTTGTATTAGTGTGGAAAAAACACTTTTTGCACTTGTGATAGTGTTGAAAAACCACTTTTCGCACTTGTGTTAGTGTTGAAAAACCACTTTTCGCACTTGTGTTGGTGCAGGAAACCACTTTTGCACTTGTATTAGTGTGGAAAAACCACTTTTTGCACTTGTGATAGTGTTTAAAAACAACTTTTCGCACTTGTGTTAGTGTTGAAAAACCACTTTTCGCACTTGTGTTGGTGCAGGAAACCACTTTTGCACTTGTATTAGTGTGGAAAAAACACTTTTTGCACTTGTGATAGTGTTGAAAAACCACTTTTCGCACTTGTGTTATTGTTGAAAAACCACTTTTTGCACTTGTGTTGGTGCAGGAAACCACTTTTGCACTTGCATTAGTGTGGAAAAACCACTTTTTGCACTTGAGTTAGTGCTGAAAAATCACTTTTCGCACTTGTGTTAGTGTTGAAAAACCACTTTTCGCACTTGTGTTGGTGCAGGAAACCACTTTTGCACTTGTATTAGTGTGGAAAAAACACTTTTTGCACTTGTGATAGTGTTGAAAAACCACTTTTCGCACTTGTGTTAGTGTTGAAAAACCACTTTTCGCACTTGTGTTGGTGCAGGAAACCACTTTTGCACTTGTATTAGTGTGAAAAAACCACTTTTCGCACTTGTGTTAGTGTTGAAAAACCACTTTTCGCACTTGTGTTGGTGCAGGAAACCACCTTTGCACTTGTATTAGTGTGGAAAAACCACTTTTTGCACTTGAGTTAGTGTTGAAAACCCACTTTTCGCACTTGTATTAGTGTTGAAAAACCACTTTTCGCACTTGTGTTGGTGCAGGAAACCACTTTTGCACTTGTATTAGTGTGGAAAAACCACTTTTTGCACTTGAGTTAGTGTTGAAAACCCAGTTTTCGCACTTGTGTTAGTGTTGAAAAACCACTTTTAGCACTTGTGTTGGTGCAGGAAACCACTTTTGCACTTGTATTCGTGTGGAAAAACCACTTTTTGCACTTGTGATAGTGTTGAAAAACCACTTTTCACACTTGTGTTACTGTTGAAAAACCACTTTTCACACTTGTGTTGGTGCAGGAAACCACTTTTGCACTTGTATTAGTGTGGAAAAAACACTTTTTGCACTTGTGATAGTGTTGAAAAACCACTTTTCGCACTTGTGTTAGTGTTGAAAAACCACTTTTCGCACTTGTGTTGGTGCAGGAAACCACTTTCGCACTGGTATTAGTGTGGAAAAACCACTTTTTGCACTTGTGATAGTGTTGAAAAACCACTTTTCGCACTTTTGTTAGTGTTGAAAAACCACTTTTCGCACTTGTGTTGGTGCAGGAAACCACTTTTGCACTTGTATTAGTGTGGAAAAACCACTTTTTGCACTTGAGTTAGTGTTGAAAAACCACTTTTCGCACTTGTGTTAGTGTTGAAAAACCACTTTTCGCACTTGTGTTGGTGCAGGAAACCACTTTTGCACTTGTATTAGTGTGGAAAAACCACTTTTTGCACTTGAGTTAGTGTTGAAAAACCACTTTTCGCACTTGTGTTGGTGCAGGAAACCACTTTTGCACTTGTATTAGTGTGGAAAAAACACTTTTTGCACTTGTGATAGTGTTGAAAAACCACTTTTCGCACTTGTGTTAGTGTTGAAAAACCACTTTTCGCACTTGTGTTGGTGCAGGAAACCACTTTTGCACTTGTTTTCGTGTGGAAAAACCACTTTTCGCACTTGTGTTAGTGTTGAAAAACCACATTTCGCACTTGTGTTAGTGTTGAAAAACCACTTTTCGCACTTTTGTTGGTGCAGGAAACCACTTTTGCACTTGTGTTGGTGCAGGAAACCACTTTTGCACTTGTATTAGTGTGGAAAAAACACTTTTTGCACTTGTGATAGTGTTGAAAAACCACTTTTCGCACTTGTGTTAGTGTTGAAAAACCACTTTTCGCACTTGTGTTGGTGCAGGAAACCACTTTTGCACTTGTATTAGTGTGGAAAAACCACTTTTTGCACTTGTGATAGTGTTTAAAAACAACTTTTCGCACTTGTGTTAGTGTTGAAAAACCACTTTTCGCACTTGTGTTGGTGCAGGAAACCACTTTTGCACTTGTATTAGTGTGGAAAAAACACTTTTTGCACTTGTGATAGTGTTGAAAAACCACTTTTCGCACTTGTGTTATTGTTGAAAAACCACTTTTTGCACTTGTGTTGGTGCAGGAAACCACTTTTGCACTTGCATTAGTGTTGAAAAACCACTTTTCGCACTTGTGTTAGTGTTGAAAAACCACTTTTCGCACTTGTGTTGGTGCAGGAAACCACTTTCGCACTGGTATTAGTGTGGAAAAACCACTTTTTGCACTTGTGATAGTGTTGAAAAACCACTTTTCGCACTTTTGTTAGTGTTGAAAAACCACTTTTCGCACTTGTGTTGGTGCAGGAAACCACTTTTGCACTTGTATTAGTGTGGAAAAACCACTTTTTGCACTTGAGTTAGTGTTGAAAAACCACTTTTCGCACTTGTGTTAGTGTTGAAAAACCACTTTTCGCACTTGTGTTGGTGCAGGAAACCACTTTTGCACTTGTATTAGTGTGGAAAAACCACTTTTTGCACTTGAGTTAGTGTTGAAAAACCACTTTTCGCACTTGTGTTGGTGCAGGAAACCACTTTTGCACTTGTATTAGTGTGGAAAAAACACTTTTTGCACTTGTGATAGTGTTGAAAAACCACTTTTCGCACTTGTGTTAGTGTTGAAAAACCACTTTTCGCACTTGTGTTGGTGCAGGAAACCACTTTTGCACTTGTTTTAGTGTGGAAAAACCACTTTTCGCACTTGTGTTAGTGTTGAAAAACCACATTTCGCACTTGTGTTAGTGTTGAAAAACCACTTTTCGCACTTTTGTTGGTGCAGGAAACCACTTTTGCACTTGTGTTGGTGCAGGAAACCACTTTTGCACTTGTATTAGTGTGGAAAAACCACTTTTTGCACTTGAGTTAGTGTTGAAAAACCACTTTTCGCACTTGTGTTAGTGTTGAAAAACCACTTTTCGCACTTGTGTTGGTGCAGGAAACCACTTTAGCACTTGTATTAGTGTGGAAAAAACACTTTTTGCACTTGTGATAGTGTTGAAAAACCACTTTTCGCACTTGGGTTAGTGTTGAAAAACCACTTTTCGCACTTGTGTTGGTGCAGGAAACCACTTTTGCACTTGTATTAGCGTGGAAAAACCACTTTTTGCACTTGTGATAGTGTTGAAAAACCACTTTTCGCACTTGTGTTAGAGTTGAAAAACTACTTTTCGCACTTGTGTTGGTGCAGGAAACCACTTTTGCACTTGTATTAGTGTGGAAAAACCACTTTTTGCACTTGAGTTAGTGTTGAAAAACCACTTTTCGCACTTGTGTTAGTGTTGAAAAACCACTTTTCGCACTTGTGTTGGTGCAGGAAACCACTTTTGCACTTGTATTAGTGTGGAAAAAACAGTTTTTGCACTTGTGATAGTGTTGAAAAACCACTTTTCGCACTTGTGTTAGTGTTGAAAAACCACTTTTCGCACTTGTGTTGGTGCAGGAACCACTTTTGCACTTGTATTAGTGTGGAAAACCACTTTTCGCACTTGTGTTAGTGTTGAAACACCACTTTTCGCACTTGTGTTGGTGCAGGAAACCACTTTTGCACTTGTATTAGTGTGGAAAAAACACTTTTTGCACTTGTGATAGTGTTGAAAAACCACTTTTCGCACTTGTGTTATTGTTGAAAAACCACTTTTCGCACTTGTGTTGGTGCAGGAAACCACTTTTGCACTTGTATTAGTGTGGAAAAACCACTTTTTGCACTTGTGATAGTGTTGAAAAACCACTTTTCGCACTTGTGTTAGTGTTGAAAAACCACTTTTCGCACTTGTATTGGTGCAGGAAACCACTTTTGCACTTGTATTAGTTTGGAAAAACCACTTTTTGCACTTGAGTTAGTGTTGAAAACCCAGTTTTCGCACTTGTGTTAGTGTTGAAAAACCACTTTTCGCACTTGTGTTGGTGCAGGAAACCACTTTTGCACTTGTATTAGTGTGGAAAAAACACTTTTTGCACTTGTGATAGTGTTGAAAAACCACTTTTCGCACTTGTGTTAGTGTTGAAAAACCACTTTTCGCACTTGTGTTGGTGCAGGAAACCACCTTTGCACTTGTATTAGTGTGGAAAAACCACTTTTTGCACTTGAGTTAGTGTTGAAAACCCACTTTTCGCACTTGTATTAGTGTTGAAAAACCACTTTTCGCACTTGTGTTGGTGCAGGAAACCACTTTTGCACTTGTATTAGTGTGGAAAAACCACTTTTTGCACTTGAGTTAGTGTTGAAAACCCAGTTTTCGCACTTGTGTTAGTGTTGAAAAACCACTTTTAGCACTTGTGTTGGTGCAGGAAACCACTTTTGCACTTGTATTCGTGTGGAAAAACCACTTTTTGCACTTGTGATAGTGTTGAAAAACCACTTTTCACACTTGTGTTACTGTTGAAAAACCACTTTTCACACTTGTGTTGGTGCAGGAAACCACTTTTGCACTTGTATTAGTGTGGAAAAAACACTTTTTGCACTTGTGATAGTGTTGAAAAACCACTTTTCGCACTTGTGTTAGTGTTGAAAAACCACTTTTCGCACTTGTGTTGGTGCAGGAAACCACTTTCGCACTGGTATTAGTGTGGAAAAACCACTTTTTGCACTTGTGATAGTGTTGAAAAACCACTTTTCGCACTTTTGTTAGTGTTGAAAAACCACTTTTCGCACTTGTGTTGGTGCAGGAAACCACTTTTGCACTTGTATTAGTGTGGAAAAACCACTTTTTGCACTTGAGTTAGTGTTGAAAAACCACTTTTCGCACTTGTGTTAGTGTTGAAAAACCACTTTTCGCACTTGTGTTGGTGCAGGAAACCACTTTTGCACTTGTATTAGTGTGGAAAAACCACTTTTTGCACTTGAGTTAGTGTTGAAAAACCACTTTTCGCACTTGTGTTGGTGCAGGAAACCACTTTTGCACTTGTATTAGTGTGGAAAAAACACTTTTTGCACTTGTGATAGTGTTGAAAAACCACTTTTCGCACTTGTGTTAGTGTTGAAAAACCACTTTTCGCACTTGTGTTGGTGCAGGAAACCACTTTTGCACTTGTTTTCGTGTGGAAAAACCACTTTTCGCACTTGTGTTAGTGTTGAAAAACCACATTTCGCACTTGTGTTAGTGTTGAAAAACCACTTTTCGCACTTTTGTTGGTGCAGGAAACCACTTTTGCACTTGTGTTGGTGCAGGAAACCACTTTTGCACTTGTATTAGTGTGGAAAAAACACTTTTTGCACTTGTGATAGTGTTGAAAAACCACTTTTCGCACTTGTGTTAGTGTTGAAAAACCACTTTTCGCACTTGTGTTGGTGCAGGAAACCACTTTTGCACTTGTATTAGTGTGGAAAAACCACTTTTTGCACTTGTGATAGTGTTTAAAAACAACTTTTCGCACTTGTGTTAGTGTTGAAAAACCACTTTTCGCACTTGTGTTGGTGCAGGAAACCACTTTTGCACTTGTATTAGTGTGGAAAAAACACTTTTTGCACTTGTGATAGTGTTGAAAAACCACTTTTCGCACTTGTGTTATTGTTGAAAAACCACTTTTTGCACTTGTGTTGGTGCAGGAAACCACTTTTGCACTTGCATTAGTGTGGAAAAACCACTTTTTGCACTTGAGTTAGTGCTGAAAAATCACTTTTCGCACTTGTGTTAGTGTTGAAAAACCACTTTTCGCACTTGTGTTGGTGCAGGAAACCACTTTTGCACTTGTATTAGTGTGGAAAAAACACTTTTTGCACTTGTGATAGTGTTGAAAAACCACTTTTCGCACTTGTGTTAGTGTTGAAAAACCACTTTTCGCACTTGTGTTGGTGCAGGAAACCACTTTTGCACTTGTATTAGTGTGAAAAAACCACTTTTCGCACTTGTGTTAGTGTTGAAAAACCACTTTTCGCACTTGTGTTGGTGCAGGAAACCACCTTTGCACTTGTATTAGTGTGGAAAAACCACTTTTTGCACTTGAGTTAGTGTTGAAAACCCACTTTTCGCACTTGTATTAGTGTTGAAAAACCACTTTTCGCACTTGTGTTGGTGCAGGAAACCACTTTTGCACTTGTATTAGTGTGGAAAAACCACTTTTTGCACTTGAGTTAGTGTTGAAAACCCAGTTTTCGCACTTGTGTTAGTGTTGAAAAACCACTTTTAGCACTTGTGTTGGTGCAGGAAACCACTTTTGCACTTGTATTCGTGTGGAAAAACCACTTTTTGCACTTGTGATAGTGTTGAAAAACCACTTTTCACACTTGTGTTACTGTTGAAAAACCACTTTTCACACTTGTGTTGGTGCAGGAAACCACTTTTGCACTTGTATTAGTGTGGAAAAAACACTTTTTGCACTTGTGATAGTGTTGAAAAACCACTTTTCGCACTTGTGTTAGTGTTGAAAAACCACTTTTCGCACTTGTGTTGGTGCAGGAAACCACTTTCGCACTGGTATTAGTGTGGAAAAACCACTTTTTGCACTTGTGATAGTGTTGAAAAACCACTTTTCGCACTTTTGTTAGTGTTGAAAAACCACTTTTCGCACTTGTGTTGGTGCAGGAAACCACTTTTGCACTTGTATTAGTGTGGAAAAACCACTTTTTGCACTTGAGTTAGTGTTGAAAAACCACTTTTCGCACTTGTGTTAGTGTTGAAAAACCACTTTTCGCACTTGTGTTGGTGCAGGAAACCACTTTTGCACTTGTATTAGTGTGGAAAAACCACTTTTTGCACTTGAGTTAGTGTTGAAAAACCACTTTTCGCACTTGTGTTGGTGCAGGAAACCACTTTTGCACTTGTATTAGTGTGGAAAAAACACTTTTTGCACTTGTGATAGTGTTGAAAAACCACTTTTCGCACTTGTGTTAGTGTTGAAAAACCACTTTTCGCACTTGTGTTGGTGCAGGAAACCACTTTTGCACTTGTTTTCGTGTGGAAAAACCACTTTTCGCACTTGTGTTAGTGTTGAAAAACCACATTTCGCACTTGTGTTAGTGTTGAAAAACCACTTTTCGCACTTTTGTTGGTGCAGGAAACCACTTTTGCACTTGTGTTGGTGCAGGAAACCACTTTTGCACTTGTATTAGTGTGGAAAAAACACTTTTTGCACTTGTGATAGTGTTGAAAAACCACTTTTCGCACTTGTGTTAGTGTTGAAAAACCACTTTTCGCACTTGTGTTGGTGCAGGAAACCACTTTTGCACTTGTATTAGTGTGGAAAAACCACTTTTTGCACTTGTGATAGTGTTTAAAAACAACTTTTCGCACTTGTGTTAGTGTTGAAAAACCACTTTTCGCACTTGTGTTGGTGCAGGAAACCACTTTTGCACTTGTATTAGTGTGGAAAAAACACTTTTTGCACTTGTGATAGTGTTGAAAAACCACTTTTCGCACTTGTGTTATTGTTGAAAAACCACTTTTTGCACTTGTGTTGGTGCAGGAAACCACTTTTGCACTTGCATTAGTGTGGAAAAACCACTTTTTGCACTTGAGTTAGTGCTGAAAAATCACTTTTCGCACTTGTGTTAGTGTTGAAAAACCACTTTTCGCACTTGTGTTGGTGCAGGAAACCACTTTTGCACTTGTATTAGTGTGGAAAAAACACTTTTTGCACTTGTGATAGTGTTGAAAAACCACTTTTCGCACTTGTGTTAGTGTTGAAAAACCACTTTTCGCACTTGTGTTGGTGCAGGAAACCACTTTTGCACTTGTATTAGTGTGAAAAAACCACTTTTTGCACTTGTGATAGTGTTGAAAAACCACTTTTCGCACTTGTGTTAGTGTTGAAAAACCACTTTTTGCACTTGTGTTGGTGCAGGAAACCACTTTTGCACTTGTATTACTGTGGAAAAACCACTTTTTGCACTTGAGTTAGTGTTGAAAAACCACTTTTCGCACTTGTGTTAGTGTTGAAAAAACACTTTTAGCACTTGTGTTAGTGATGAAAAACCACTTTTCGCACTTGTGTTGGTGCAGGAAACCACTTTTGCACTTGTTTTAGTGTGGAAAAACCACTTTTCACACTTGTGTTAGTGTTGATAAACCACTTTTCGCACTTGTGTTGGTGCAGGAAACCACTTTTGCACTTGTATTAGTGTGGAAAAACCACTTTTTGCACTTGTGATAGTGTTGAAAAACCACTTTTCGCACTTTTGTTCGTGTTGAAAAACCACTTTTCGCACTTGTGTTGGTGCAGGAAACCACTTTTGCACTTGTATTAGTGTGGAAAAAACCACTTTTTGCACTTGAGTTAGTGTTGAAAAACCACTTTTCGCACTTGTGTTAGTGTTGAAAAACCACTTTTCGCACTTGTGTTGGTGCAGGAAACCACTTTAGCACTTGTTTTAGTGTGGAAAAAACACTTTTTGCACTTGTGATAGTGTTGAAAAACCACTTTTCGCACTTGGGTTAGTGTTGAAAAACCACTTTTCGCACTTGTGTTGGTGCAGGAAACCACTTTTGCACTTGTATTAGTGTGGAAAAACCACTTTTTGCACTTGTGATAGTGTTGAAAAACCACTTTTCGCACTTGTGTTAGAGTTGAAAAACTACTTTTCGCACTTGTGTTGGTGCAGGAAACCACTTTTGCACTTGTATTAGTGTGGAAAAACCACTTTTTGCACTTGAGTTAGTGTTGAAAAACCACTTTTCGCACTTGTGTTAGTGTTGAAAAACCACTTTTCGCACTTGTGTTGGTGCAGGAAACCACTTTAGCACTTGTATTAGTGTGGAAAAAACACTTTTTGCACTTGTGATAGTGTTGAAAAACCACTTTTCGCACTTGGGTTAGTGTTGAAAAACCACTTTTCGCACTTGTGTTGGTGCAGGAAACCACTTTTGCACTTGTATTAGCGTGGAAAAACCACTTTTTGCACTTGTGATAGTGTTGAAAAACCACTTTTCGCACTTGTGTTAGAGTTGAAAAACTACTTTTCGCACTTGTGTTGGTGCAGGAAACCACTTTTGCACTTGTATTAGTGTGGAAAAACCACTTTTTGCACTTGAGTTAGTGTTGAAAAACCACTTTTCGCACTTGTGTTAGTGTTGAAAAACCACTTTTCGCACTTGTGTTGGTGCAGGAAACCACTTTTGCACTTGTATTAGTGTGGAAAAAACAGTTTTTGCACTTGTGATAGTGTTGAAAAACCACTTTTCGCACTTGTGTTAGTGTTGAAAAACCACTTTTCGCACTTGTGTTGGTGCAGGAACCACTTTTGCACTTGTATTAGTGTGGAAAACCACTTTTCGCACTTGTGTTAGTGTTGAAACACCACTTTTCGCACTTGTGTTGGTGCAGGAAACCACTTTTGCACTTGTATTAGTGTGGAAAAAACACTTTTTGCACTTGTGATAGTGTTGAAAAACCACTTTTCGCACTTGTGTTATTGTTGAAAAACCACTTTTCGCACTTGTGTTGGTGCAGGAAACCACTTTTGCACTTGTATTAGTGTGGAAAAACCACTTTTTGCACTTGTGATAGTGTTGAAAAACCACTTTTCGCACTTGTGTTAGTGTTGAAAAACCACTTTTCGCACTTGTATTGGTGCAGGAAACCACTTTTGCACTTGTATTAGTTTGGAAAAACCACTTTTTGCACTTGAGTTAGTGTTGAAAACCCAGTTTTCGCACTTGTGTTAGTGTTGAAAAACCACTTTTCGCACTTGTGTTGGTGCAGGAAACCACTTTTGCACTTGTATTAGTGTGGAAAAAACACTTTTTGCACTTGTGATAGTGTTGAAAAACCACTTTTCGCACTTGTGTTAGTGTTGAAAAACCACTTTTCGCACTTGTGTTGGTGCAGGAAACCACTTTTGCACTTGTATTAGTGTGGAAAAACCACTTTTTGCACTTGAGTTAGTGTTGAAAACCCACTTTTCGCACTTGTATTAGTGTTGAAAAACCACTTTTCGCACTTGTGTTGGTGCAGGAAACCACTTTTGCACTTGTATTAGTGTGGAAAAAACACTTTTTGCACTTGTGTTAGTGTTGAAAAACCACTTTTCGCACTTGTGTTAGTGTTGAAAAACCACTTTTCGCACTTGTGTTGGTGCAGGAAACCACTTTTGCACTTGTATTAGTGTGGAAAAACCACTTTTTGCACTTGTGATAGTGTTGAAAAACCACTTTTCGCACTTGTGTTGGTGCAGGAAACCACTTTTGCACTTGTATTAGTGTGGAAAAACCACTTTTTGCACTTGTGATAGTGTTGAAAAACCACTTTTCGCACTTGTGTTAGTGTTGAAAAACCACTTTTCGCACTTGTGGTAGTGTTGAAAAACCACTTTTCGCACTTGTGTTGGTGCAGGAAACCACTTTTGCACTTGTATTAGTGTGGAAAAACCACTTTTTGCACTTGTGATAGTGTTGAAAAACCACTTTTCGCACTTGTGTTAGTGTTGAAAAACCACTTTTCGCACTTGTGTTGGTGCAGGAAACCACTTTTGCACTTGTATTAGTGTGGAAAAACCACTTTTTGCACTTGAGTTAGTGTTGAAAACCCAGTTTTCGCACTTGTGTTAGTGTTGAAAAACCACTTTTAGCACTTGTGTTGGTGCAGGAAACCACTTTTGCACTTGTATTCGTGTGGAAAAACCACTTTTTGCACTTGTGATAGTGTTGAAAAACCACTTTTCGCACTTGTGTTAGTGTTGAAAATCCACTTTTCACACTTGTGTTGGTGCAGGAAACCACTTTTGCACTTGTACTAGTGTGGAAAAAACACTTTTTGCACTTGTGATAGTGTTGAAAAACCACTTTTCGCACTTGTGTTAGTGTTGAAAAACCACTTTTCGCACTTGTGTTGGTGCAGGAAACCACTTTCGCACTTGTATTAGTGTGGAAAAACCACTTTTTGCACTTGAGTTAGTGTTGAAAAACCACTTTTCGCACTTGTGTTAGTGTTGAAAAAACACTTTTCGCACTTGTGTTGGTGCAGGAAACCACTTTTGCACTTGTATTAGTGTGGAAAAAACACTTTTTACACTTGTGATAGTGTTGAAAAAACACTTTTCGCACTTGTGTTAGTGTTGAAAAACCACTTTTCGCACTTGTGTTGGTGCAGGAAACCACTTTTGCACTTGTATTAGTGTGGAAAAAACACTTTTTGCACTTGTGATAGTGTTGAAAAACCACTTTTCACACTTGTGTTATTGTTGAAAAACCACTTTTCGCACTTGTGTTGGTGCAGGAAACCACTTTTGCACTTGTATTAGTGTGGAAAAACCACTTTTTGCACTTGTGATAGTGTTGAAAAACCACTTTTCACACTTGTGTTAGTGTTGAAAAACCACTTTTCGCACTTGTGTTGGTGCAGGAAACCACTTTTGCACTTGTATTAGTGTGGAAAAACCACTTTTGCACTTGAGTTAGTGTTGAAAACCCAGTTTTCACACTTGTGTTAGTGTTGAAAAACCACTTTTAGCACTTGTGTTGGTGCAGGAAACCACTTTTGCACTTGTATTCGTGTGGAAAAACCACTTTTTGCACTTGTGATAGTGTTGAAAAACCACTTTTCGCACTTGTGTTAGTGTTGAAAAACCACTTTTCACACTTGTGTTGGTGCAGGAAACCACTTTTGCACTTGTATTAGTGTGGAAAAACCACTTTTTGCACTTGAGTTAGTGTTGAAAAACCACTTTTCGCACTTGTGTTGGTGCAGGAAACCACTTTTGCACTTGTATTAGTGTGGAAAAAACACTTTTTGCACTTGTGATAGTGTTGAAAAACCACTTTTCGCACTTGTGTTAGTGTTGAAAAACCACTTTTCGCACTTGCGTTGGTGCAGGAAACCACTTTTGCACTTGTATTAGCGTGGAAAAACCACTTTTCGCACTTGTGTTAGTGTTGAAAAACCACATTTCGCACTTGTGTTAGTGTTGAAAAACCACTTTTCGCACTTGTGTTGGTGCAGGAAACCACTTTTGCACTTGTATTAGTGTGGAAAAAACACTTTTTGCACTTGTGATAGTGTTGAAAAACCACTTTTCGCACTTGTGTTAGTGTTGAAAAACCACTTTTCGCACTTGTGTTGGTGCAGGAAACCACTTTTGCACTTGTATTAGTGTGGAAAAAACCACTTTTTGCACTTGTGTTAGTGTTGAAAAACCACTTTTCGCACTTGTGTTGGTGCAGGAAACCACTTTTGCACTTGTATTAGTGTGGAAAAAACACTTTTTGCACTTGTGATAGTGTTGAAAAACCACTTTTTGCACTTGTGTTATTGTTGAAAAACCACTTTTCGCACTTGTGTTGGTGCAGGAAACCACTTTTGCACTTGTATTAGTGTGGAAAAAACACTTTTTGCACTTGTGATAGTGTTGAAAAACCACTTTTTGCACTTGTGTTATTGTTGAAAAACCACTTTTCGCACTTGTGTTGGTGCAGGAAACCACTTTTGCACTTGTATTAGTGTGGAAAACCACTTTTTGCACTTGTGATAGTGTTGAGAAACCACTTTTCGCACTTGTGTTAGTGTTGAAAAACCACTTTTAGCACTTGTGTTGGTGCAGGAAACCACTTTTGCACTTGTATTCGTGTGGAAAAACCACTTTTTGCACTTGTGATAGTGTTGAAAAACCACTTTTCACACTTGTGTTACTGTTGAAAAACCACTTTTCACACTTGTGTTGGTGCAGGAAACCACTTTTGCACTTGTATTAGTGTGGAAAAAACACTTTTTGCACTTGTGATAGTGTTGAAAAACCACTTTTTGCACTTGTGTTAGTGTTGAAAAACCACTTTTCGCACTTGTGTTGGTGCAGGAAACCACTTTCGCACTGGTATTAGTGTGGAAAAACCACTTTTTGCACTTGTGATAGTGTTGAAAAACCACTTTTCGCACTTTTGTTAGTGTTGAAAAACCACTTTTCGCACTTGTGTTGGTGCAGGAAACCACTTTTGCACTTGTATTAGTGTGGAAAAAACACTTTTTGCACTTGTGATAGTGTTGAAAAACCACTTTTCGCACTTTTGTTAGTGTTGAAAAACCACTTTTCGCACTTGTGTTGGTGCAGGAAACCACTTTTGCACTTGTATCAGTGTGGAAAATCACTTTTTGCACTTGTGATAGTGTTGAAAAACCACTTTTCGCACTTGTGTTAGTGTTGAAAAACCACTTTTCGCACTTGTGTTGGTGCAGGAAACCACTTTTGCACTTGTATTAGTGTGGAAAAACCACTTTTTGCACTTCAGTTAATTTTGAAAAACCACTTTTCGCACTTGTGTTAGTGTTGAAAAACCAATTTTCGCAATTGTGTTGGTGCAGGAAACCACTTTTGCACTTGTATTAGTGTGGAAAAACCACTTTTTGCACTTGAGATAGTGTTGAAAAACCACTTTTCGCACTTGTGTTAGTGTTGAAAAACCACTTTTCGCACTTGCGTTGGTGCAGGCAACCACTTTTGCACTTGTATTAGTGTGGAAAAACCACTTTTTGCACTTGAGTTAGTGTTGAAAAACCACTTTTCGCACTTGTGTTAGTGTTGAAAAACCACTTTTCGCACTTGTGTTGGTGCAGGAAACCACTTTTGCACTTGTATTAGTGTGGAAAAAACACTTTTTACACTTGTGATAGTGTTGAAAAAACACTTTTCGCACTTGTGTTAGTGTTGAAAAACCACTTTTCGCACTTGTGTTGGTGCAGGAAACCACTTTTGCACTTGTATTAGTGTGGAAAAAACACTTTTTGCACTTGTGATAGTGTTGAAAAACCACTTTTCACACTTGTGTTATTGTTGAAAAACCACTTTTCGCACTTGTGTTGGTGCAGGAAACCACTTTTGCACTTGTATTAGTGTGGAAAAACCACTTTTTGCACTTGTGATAGTGTTGAAAAACCACTTTTCGCACTTGTGTTAGTGTTGAAAACCACTTTTCGCACTTGTGTTGGTGCAGGAAACCACTTTTGCACTTGTATTAGTGTGGAAAAACCACTTTTGCACTTGAGTTAGTGTTGAAAACCCAGTTTTCGCACTTGTGTTAGTGTTGAAAAACCACTTTTAGCACTTGTGTTGGTGCAGGAAACCACTTTTGCACTTGTATTCGTGTGGAAAAACCACTTTTTGCACATGTGATAGTGTTGAAAAACCACTTTTCGCACTTGTGTTAGTGTTGAAAAACCACTTTTCACACTTGTGTTGGTGCAGGAAACCACTTTTGCACTTGTATTAGTGTGGAAAAAACACTTTTTGCACTTGTGATAGTGTTGAAAAACCACTTTTCGCACTTGTGTTAGTGTTGAAAAACCACTTTTCGCACTTGTGTTGGTGCAGGAAACCACTTTCGCACATGTATTAGTGTGGAAAAACCACTTTTTGCACTTGTGATAGTGTTGAAAAACCACTTTTCGCACTTTTGTTAGTGTTGAAAAACCACTTTTCGCACTTGTGTTGGTGCAGGAAACCACTTTTGCACTTGTATTAATGTGGAAAAACCACTTTTTGCACTTGAGTTAGTGTTGAAAAACCACTTTTCGCACTTGTGTTAGTGTTGAAAAACCACTTTTCGCACTTGTGTTGGTGCAGGAAACCACTTTTGCACTTGTATTAGTGTGGAAAAACCACTTTTTGCACTTGAGTTAGTGTTGAAAAACCACTTTTCGCACTTGTGTTGGTGCAGGAAACCACTTTTGCACTTGTATTAGTGTGGAAAAAACACTTTTTGCACTTGTGATAGTGTTGAAAAACCACTTTTCGCACTTGTGTTAGTGTTGAAAAACCACTTTTCGCACTTGCGTTGGTGCAGGAAACCACTTTTGCACTTGTATTAGCGTGGAAAAACCACTTTTCGCACTTGTGTTAGTGTTGAAAAACCACATTTCGCACTTGTGTTAGTGTTGAAAAACCACTTTTCGCACTTGTGTTGGTGCAGGAAACCACTTTTGCACTTGTATGAGTGTGGAAAAAACACTTTTTGCACTTGTGATAGTGTTGAAAAACCACTTTTCGCACGTGTGTTAGTGTTGAAAAACCACTTTTCGCACTTGTGTTGGTGCAGGAAACCACTTTTGCACTTGTATTAGTGTGGAAAAAACCACTTTTTGCACTTGAGTTAGTGTTGAAAAACCACTTTTCGCACTTGTGTTAGTGTTGAAAAACCACTTTTCGCACTTGTGTTGGTGCAGGAAACCACTTTTGCACTTGTATTAGTGTGGAAAAAACAGTTTTTGCACTTGTGATAGTGTTGAAAAACCACTTTTCGCACTTGTGTTGGTGCAGGAAACCAGTTTTGCACTTGTATTAGTGTGGAAAAACCACTTTTTGCACTTGTGATAGTGTTGAAAAACCACTTTTCCCACTTGTGTTAGTGTTGAAAAACCACTTTTCGCACTTGTGTTGGTGCAGGAAACCACTTTTGCACTTGTATTAGTGTGGAAAAACCACTTTTTGCACTTGAGTTAGTGTTGAAAAACCACTTTTCGCACTTGTGTTAGTGTTTGAAAACCACTTTTCGCACTTGTGTTGGTGCAGGAAACCACTTGTGCACTTGTATTAGTGTGGAAAAAACACTTTTTGCACTTGTGATAGTGTTGAAAAACCACTTTTCGCACTTGTGTTAATGTTGAAAAACCACTTTTCGCACTTGTGTTGGTGCAGGAAACCACTTTTGCACTTGTATTAGTGTGGAAAACCACTTTTTGCACTTGTGATAGTGTTGAAAAACCACTTTTCGCACTTGTGTTAGTGTTGAAAAACCACTTTTCGCAATTGTGTTGGTGCAGGAAACCACTTTTGCACTTGTATTAGTGTGGAAAAACCACTTTTTGCACTTGAGTTAGTGTTGAAAAACCACTTTTCGCACTTGTGTTAGTGTTGAAAAACCACTTTTCGCACTTGTGTTGGTGCAGGAAACCACTTTTGCACTTGTATTAGTGTGGAAAACCACTTTTTGCACTTGAGTTAGTGTTGAAAAACCACTTTTTGCACTTGTGTTAGTGTTGAAAAACCACTTTTCGCACTTGTGTTGGTGCAGGAAACCACTTTTGCACTTGTATTAGTGTGGAAAAACCACTTTTTGCACTTGTGATAGTGTTGAAAAACCACTTTTCGCACTTGTGTTAGTGTTGAAAAACCACTTTTCGCACTTGTGTTGGTGCAGGAAACCACTTTTGCACTTGTATTAGTGTGGAAAAACCACTTTTTGCACTTGAGTTAGTGTTGAAAAACCACTTTTCACACTTGCATTAGTGTTGAAAAACCACTTTTCGCACTTGTGTTGGTGCAGGAAA
>NW_027618668.1:0-64962 GCF_964187855.1 Myxine glutinosa
CATTTGTGTTAGTGTTGAAAAACCACTTTTCGCACTTCTGTTGGTGCAGGAAACCACTTTTGCACTTGAATTAGTGTGGAAAACCACTTTTCGCACTTGTGTTAGTGTTGAAAAACCACTTTTCGCACTTGTGTTAGTGTTGAAAAACCACTTTTCGCACTTGTGTTAGTGTTGAAAAACCACTTTTCGCACTTGTGTTGGTGCAGGAAACCACTTTTGCACTTGTATTAGTGTGGAAAAAACACTTTTTGCACTTGTGATAGTGTTGAAAAACCACTTTTCGCACTTGTGTTAGTGTTGAAAAACCACTTTTCGCACTTGTGTTGTTGCAGGAAACCACTTTTGCACTTGTATTAGTGTGGGAAAACCACTTTTCGCACTTGTGTTAGTGTTGAAAAACCACTTTTCACACTTGTGTTAGTGTTGAAAAACCACTTTTCGCACTTGTGTTGGTGCAGGTAATCACTTTTGCACTTGTGATAGTGTTGAAAAACCACTTTTCGCACTTGTGTTATTGTTGAAAAACCACTTTTCGCACTTGTGTTGGTGCAGGAAACCACTTTTGCACTTGTATTAGTGTGGAAAAACTACTTTTCGCACTTGTGTTAGTGTTGAAAAACCACTTTTCGCACTTGTGTTAGTGTTGAAAAACCACTTTTTGCACTTGTGTTAGTGTTGAAAAACCACTTTTCGCAGTTGTGTTGGTGCAGGAAACCACTTTTGCACTTGTATTAGTGTGGAAAAAACACTTTTTGCACTTGTGATAGTGTTGAAAAACCACTTTTCGCACTTGTGTTGGTGCAGGAAACCACTTTTGCACTTGTATTAGTGTGGAAAAAACACTTTTCGCACTTGTGTTAGTGTTGAAAAACCACTTTTCGCACTTGTGGTAGTGTTGAAAAACCACTTTTCGCACTTGTTAGTGTTGAAAAATCACTTTTCGCACTTGTGTTGGTGCAGGAAACCACTTTTGCACTTGTATTAGTGTGGAAAAAACACTTGTTGCACTTGTGATAGTGTTGAAAAACCACTTTTCGCACTTGTGTTAGTGTTGAAAAACCACTATTCGCACTTGTGTTAGTGTTGAAAAACCACTTTTCGCACTTGTGTTGGTGCAGGAAACCACTTTTGCACTTGTATTAGTGTGGAAAAAACACTTTTTGCACTTGTGATAGTGTAGAAAAACCACTTTTCGCACTTGTGTTAGTGTTGAAAAACCACTTTTCGCACTTGTGTTGATGCAGGAAACCACTTTTGCACTTGTATTAGTGTGGAAAAAACACTTTTTGCACTTGTGATAGTGTAGAAAAACCACTTTTCGCACTTGTGTTAGTGTTGAAAAACCACTTTTCGCACTTGTGTTGATGCAGAAACCACTTTTGCACTTGTATTAGTGTGGAAAAATCACTTTTCGCACTTGTGTTAGTATTGAAAAACCACTTTTCGCACTTGTGTTAGTGTTGAAAAACCACTTTTCGCACTTGTGTTGGTGCAGGAAACCACTTTTGCACTTGTATTAGTGTGGAAAACCACTTTTCGCACTTGTGTTAGTGTTGAAAAACCACTTTTCGCACTTGTGTTGGTGCAGGAAACCACTTTTGCACTTGTATTAGTGTGGAAAAAACACTTGTTGCACTTGTGATAGTGTTGAAAAACCACTTTTCGCACTTGTGTTAGTGTTGAAAAACCATTTTCGCACTTGTGTTGTTGCAGGAAACCACTTTTGCACTTGTATTAGTGTGGGAAAACCACTTTTCGCACTTGTGTTAGTGTTGAAAAACCACTTTTCGCACTTGTGTTAGTGTTGAAAAACCACTTTTCGCACTTGTGTTGGTGCAGGTAATCACTTTTGCACTTGTATTAGTGTGGAAAAAACACTTTTGCACTTGTGATAGTGTTGAAAAACCACTTTTCGCACTTGTGTTATTGTTTAAAAACCACTTTTCGCACTTGTGTTGGTGCAGGAAACCACTTTTGCACTTGTATTAGTGTGGAAAAACCACTTTTCGCACTTGTGTTAGTGTTGAAAAACCACTTTTCGCACTTGTGTTAGTGTTGAAAAACCACTTTTTGCACTTGTGTTAGTGTTGAAAAACCACTTTTCGCACTTGTGTTGGTGCAGGAAACCACTTTTGCACTTGTATTAGTGTGGAAAAAACACTTTTTGCACTTGTGATAGTGTTGAAAAACCACTTTTCGCACTTGTGTTGGTGCAGGAAACCACTTTTGCACTTGTATTAGTGTGGAAAAAACACTTTTCGCACTTGTGTTAGTGTTGAAAAACCACTTTTCGCACTTGTGGTAGTGTTGAAAAACGACTTTTCGCACTTGTGTTAGTGTTGAAAAACCACTTTTCGCACTTGCTTGTGTTGGTGCAGGAAACCACTTTTGCACTTGTATTAGTGTGGAAAAAACACTTTTTGCACTTGTGATAGTGTTGAAAAACCACTTTTCGCACTTGTGTTAGTGTTGAAAAACCACTTTTCGCACTTGTGTTGGTGCAGGAAACCACTTTTGCACTTGTATTAGTGTGGAACAAACACTTTTCGCACTTGTGTTAGTGTTGAAAAACCACTTTTCGCACTTGTGTTGGTGCAGGAAACCACTTTTGCACTTGCATTAGTTTGGAAAAACCACTTTTCGCACTTGTGTTAGTGTTGAAAAACCACTTTTCGCACTTGTGTTGGTGCAGGAAACCACTTTTGCACTTGTATTAGTGTGGAAAAACCACTTTTCGCACTTGTGTTAGTGTTGAAAAACCACTTTTCGCACTTGTGTTAGTGTTGAAAAACCACATTTCGCACTTGTGTTAGTGTTGAAAAACCACTTTTCGCACTTGTGTTGGTGCAGGAAACCACTTTTGCACTTGCATTAGTGTGGAAAAACCACTTTTCGCACTTGTGTTAGTGTTGAAAAACCACTTTTCGCCCTTGATAGTGTTGAAAAACCACTTTTCGCACTTGTGTTGGTGCAGGAAACCACTTTTGCACTTGTATTAGTGTGGAAAAAACACTTTTTGCACTTGTGATAGTGTTGAAAAACCACTTTTCGCACTTGTGTTAGTGTTGAAAAACCACTTTTCGCACTTGTGTTTGCAGGAAACCACTTTTGCACTTGTATTAGTGTGGGAAAACCACTTTTTGCACTTGATAGTGTTGAAAAACCACTTTTCGCACTTGTGTTAGTGTTGAAAAACCACTTTTCGCACTTGTGTTGGTGCAGGAAACCACTTTTGCACTTGTATTAGTGTGGAAAAACCACTTTTCGCACTTGTGTTAGTGTTGAAAAACCACTTTTCGCACTTGTGTTAGTGTTGAAAAACCACATTTCGCACTTGTGTTAGTGTTGAAAAACCACTTTTCGCACTTGTGTTGGTGCAGGAAACCACTTTTGCACTTGCATTAGTGTGGAAAAACCACTTTTCGCACTTGTGTTAGTGTTGAAAAACCACTTTTCGCCCTTGATAGTGTTGAAAAACCACTTTTCGCACTTGTGTTGGTGCAGGAAACCACTTTTGCACTTGTATTAGTGTGGAAAAAACACTTTTTGCACTTGTGATAGTGTTGAAAAACCACTTTTCGCACTTGTGTTAGTGTTGAAAAACCACTTTTCGCACTTGTGTTGTTGCAGGAAACCACTTTTGCACTTGTATTAGTGTGGGAAAACCACTTTTCGCACTTGTGTTAGTGTTGAAAAACCACTTTTCGCACTTGTGTTAGTGTTGAAAAACCACTTTTCACACTTGTGTTGGTGCGGGAAACCACTTTTGCACTTGTATTAGTGTGGAAAAAACACTTTTTGCACTTGTGATACTGTTGAAAAACCACTTTTCGCACTTGTGTTATTGTTGAAAAACCACTTTTCGCACTTGTGTTGGTGCAGGAAACCACTTTTGCACTTGTATTAGTGTGGAAAAACCACTTTTCGCACTTGTGTTAGTGTTGAAAAACCACTTTTCGCACTTGTGTTAGTGTTGAAAAACCACTTTTTGCACTTGTGTTAGTGTTGAAAAACCACTTTTCGCACTTGTGTTGGTGCAGGAAACCACTTTTGCACTTGTATTAGTGTGGAAAAAACACTTTTTGCACTTGTGAAAGTGTTGAAATACCACTTTTCGCACTTGTGTTAGTGTTGAAAAACCACTTTTCGCACTTGTGTTGGTGCAGGAAACCACTTTTGCACTTGTAATAGTGTGGAACAAACACTTTTCGCACTTGTGTTAGTGTTGAAAAACCACTTTTCGCACTTGTGGTAGTGTTGAAAAACCACTTTTCGCACTTGTGTTGGTGCAGGAAACCACTTTTGCACTTGTATTAGTGTGGAAAAAACACTTGTTGCACTTGTGATAGTGTTGAAAACCACTTTTCGCACTTGTGTTAGTGTTGAAAAACCACTATTCGCACTTGTGTTAGTGTTGAAAAACCACTTTTCGCACTTGTGTTGGTGCAGGAAACCACTTTTGCACTTGTATTAGTGTGGAAAAAACACTTTTTGCACTTGTGATAGTGTAGAAAAACCACTTTTCGCACTTGTGTTAGTGTTGAAAAACCACTTTTCGCACTTGTGTTGATGCAGGAAACCACTTTTGCACTTGTATTAGTGTGGAAAAATCACTTTTCGCACTTGTGTTAGTGTTGAAAAACCACTTTTCGCACTTGTGTTAGTATTGAAAAACCACTTTTCGCACTTGTGTTAGTGTTGAAAAACCACTTTTCGCACTTGTGTTGGTGCAGGAAACCACTTTTGCACTTGTATTAGTGCGGAAAAACCACTTTTCGCACTTGTGTTAGTGTTGAAAAACCACTTTTCGCACTTGTGTTGGTGCAGGAAACCACTATTTCACTTGTATTAGTGTGGAAAAAACACTTGTTGCACTTGCGAAAGTATTGAAAAACCACTTTTCGCATTTGTGTTATTGTTGAAAAACCACTTTTCGCACTTGTGTTGGTGCAGGTAACCACTTTTGCACTTGTATTAGTGTGGAAAACCACTTTTCACACTTGTGTTGGTGCAGGATACCACTTTTGCACTTGTATTAGTGTGGAAAAAACACTTTTAGCACTTGTGATAGTGTTGAAAAACCACTTTTCGCACTTGTGTTATTGTTGAAAAACCACTTTTCGCACTTGTGTTGGTGCAGGAAACCACTTTTGCACTTGTATTAGTGTGGAAAAAACACTTTTCGCACTTGTGTTAGTGTTGAAAAACCACTTTTCGCACTGTTTTAGTGTTGAAAAACCACTTTTTGCACTTGTGTTAGTGTTGAAAAACCACTTTGCGCACTTGTGTTGGTGCAAGAAACCACTTTTGCACTTGTATTAGTGTGGAAAAAACACTTTTTGCACTTGTGATAGTGTTGAAAAACCACTTTTCGCACTTGTGTTAGTGTTGAAAAACCACTTTTCGCACTTGTGTTGGTGCAGGAAACCACTTTTGCACTTGTATTAGTGTGGAAAAACCACTTTTCGCACTTGTGTTAGTGTTGAAAAACCACTTTTCGCACTTGTGGTAGTGTTGAAAAACCACTTTTCGCACTTGTGTTAGTGTTGAAAAATCACTTTTCGCACTTGTGTTGGTGCAGGAAACCACTTTTGCACTTGTATTAGTGTGGAAAAAACACTTGTTGCACTTGTGATAGTGTTGAAAAACCACTTTTCGCACTTGTGTTAGTGTTGAAAAACCACTATTCGCACTTGTGTTAGTGTTGAAAAACCACTTTTCGCACTTGTGTTGGTCCAGGAAACCACTTTTGCACTTGTATTAGTGTAGAAAAAACACTTTTTGCACTTGTGATAGTGTTGAAAAACCACTTTTCGCACTTGTGTTAGTGTTGAAAAACCACTTTTCGCACTTGTGTTGGTGCAGGAAACCACTTTTGCACTTGTATTAGTGTTGAAAAACCACTTTTCGCACTTGTGTTAGTATTGAAAAACCACTTTTCGCACTTGTGTTGGTGCAGGAAACCACTTTTGCACTTGTATTAGTGTGGAAAAAACACTTTTTGCACTTGTGATAGTGTTGAAGAACCACTTTTCGCACTTGTGTTGGTGCAGGAAACCACTTTTGCACTTGTATTAGTGTGGAAAAAACACTTTTTGCACTTGTGATAGTGTTGAAAAACCACTTTTCGCACTTGTGTTGGTGCAGGAAACCACTTTTGCACTTGCATTAGTGTGGAAAAACCACTTTTCGCACTTGTGTTAGTGTTGAAAAACCACTTTTCGCACTTGTGATAGTGTTGAAAAACCACTTTTCGCACTTGTGTTGGTGCAGGAAACCACTTTTGCACTTGTATTAGTGTGGAAAAAACACTTTTTGCACTTGTGATAGTGTTGAAAAACCACTTTTCGCATTTGTGTTAGTGTTGAAAAACCACTTTTCGCACTTCTGTTGGTGCAGGAAACCACTTTTGCACTTGAATTAGTGTGGAAAAACCACTTTTCGCACTTGTGTTAGTGTTGAAAAACCACTTTTCGCACTTGTGTTAGTGTTGAAAAACCACTTTTCGCACTTGTGTTAGTGTTGAAAAACCACTTTTCGCACTTGTGTTGGTGCAGGAAACCACTTTTGCACTTGTATTAGTGTGGGAAAACCACTTTTCGCACTTGTGTTAGTGTTGAAAAACCACTTTTCGCACTTGTGTTAGTGTTGAAAAACCACTTTTCGCACTTGTGTTGGTGCAGGTAATCACTTTTGCACTTGTATTAGTGTGGAAAAAACACTTTTGCACTTGTGATAGTGTTGAAAAACCACTTTTCGCACTTGTGTTGGTGCAGGTAATCACTTTTGCACTTGTATTAGTGTGGAAAAAACACTTTTGCACTTGTATTAGTGTGGAAAAAACACTTTTTGCACTTGTGATAGTGTTGAAAAACCACTTTTCGCACTTGTGTTAGTGTTGAAAAACCACTTTTCGCACTTGTGTTGGTGCAGGAAACCACTTTTGCACTTGTATTAGTGTGGGAAAACCACTTTTCGCACTTGTGTTAGTGTTGAAAAACCACTTTTCGCACTTGTGTTAGTGTTGAAAAACCACTTTTCGCACTTGTGTTGGTGCAGGTAATCACTTTTGCACTTGTATTAGTGTGGAAAAAACACTTTTGCACTTGTGATAGTGTTGAAAAACCACTTTTCGCACTTATGTTATTGTTGAAAAACCACTTTTCGCACTTGTGTTGGGGCAGGAAACCACTTTTGCACTTGTATTAGTGTGGAAAAACTACTTTTCGCACTTGTGTTAGTGTTGAAAAACCACTTTTCGCACTTGTGTTAGTGTTGAAAAACCACTTTTTGCACTTGTGTTAGTGTGGAAAAAACACTTTTTGCACTTGTGATAGTGTTGAAAAACCACTTTTCGCACTTGTGTTAGTGTTGAAAAACCACTTTTCGCACTTGTGTTGGTGCAGGAAACCACTTCTGCACTTGTATTAGTGTTGAAAAACCACTTTTCGCACTTGTGTTAGTGTTGAAAAACCACTTTTCGCATTTGTGTTATTGTTGAAAAACCACTTTTCGCACTTGTGTTGGTGCAGGTAACCACTTTTGCACTTGTATTAGTGTGGAAAACCACTTTTCGCACTTGTGTTGGTGCAGGATACCACTTTTGCACTTGTATTAGTGTGGAAAAAACACTTTTTGCACTTGTGATAGTGTTGAAAAACCACTTTTCGCACTTGTGTTATTGTTGAAAAACCACTTTTCGCACTTGTGTTGGTGCAGGAAACCACTTTTGCACTTGTATTAGTGTGGGAAAACCACTTTTCGCACTTGTGTTAGTGTTGAAAAACCACTTTTCGCACTGTTTTAGTGTTGAAAAACCACTTTTTGCACTTGTGTTAGTGTTGAAAAACCACTTTTCGCACTTGTGTTGGTGCAAGAAACCACTTTTGCACTTGTATTAGTGTGGAAAAAACACTTTTTGCACTTGTGATAGTGTTGAAAAACCACTTTTCGCACTTGTGTTAGTGTTGAAAAACCAGTTTTCGCACTTGTGTTGGTGCAGGAAACCACTTTTGCACTTGTATTAGTGTGGAAAAAACACTTTTCGCACTTGTGTTAGTGTTGAAAAACCACTTTTCGCACTTGTGGTAGTGTTGAAAAACCACTTTTCGCACTTGTGTTATTGTTGAAAAATCACTTTTCGCACTTGTGTTGGTGCAGGAAACCACTTTTGCACTTGTATTAGTGTGGAAAAAACACTTGTTGCACTTGTGATAGTGTTGAAAAACCACTTTTCGCACTTGTGTTAGTGTTGAAAAACCACTATTCGCACTTGTGTTAGTGTTGAAAAACCACTTTTCGCACTTGTGTTGGTCCAGGAAACCACTTTTGCACTTGTATTAGTGTGGAAAAAACACTTTTTGCACTTGTGATAGTGTTGAAAAACCACTTTTCGCACTTGTGTTAGTGTTGAAAAACCACTTTTCGCACTTGTGTTGGTGCAGGAAACCACTTTTGCACTTGTATTAGTGTTGAAAAACCACTTTTCGCACTTGTGTTAGTGTTGAAAAACCACTTTTCGCACTTGTGTTGGTGCAGGAAACCACTTTTGCACTTGTATTAGTGTGGAAAAAACACTTTTTGCACTTGTGATAGTGTTGAAAAACCACTTTTCGCACTTGTGTTGGTGCAGGAAACCACTTTTGCACTTGCATTAGTGTGGAAAAACCACTTTTCGCACTTGTGTTAGTGTTGAAAAACCACTTTTCGCACTTGTGATAGTGTTGAAAAACCACTTTTCGCACTTGTGTTGGTGCAGGAAACCACTTTTGCACTTGTATTAGTGTGGAAAAACCACTTTTGCACTTGTGTTAGTGTTGAAAAACCACTTTTCGCACTTGTGTTGGTGCAGGAAACCACTTTTGCACTTGTATTAGTGTGGAAAAAACACTTTTTGCACTTGTGATAGTGTTGAAAAACCACTTTTCGCACTTGTGTTAGTGTTGAAAAACCACTTTTCGCACTTGTGTTGTTGCAGGAAACCACTTTTGCACTTGTATTAGTGTGGGAAAACCACTTTTCGCACTTGTGTTAGTGTTGAAAAACCACTTTTCGCACTTGTGTTAGTGTTGAAAAACCACTTTTCGCACTTGTGTTGGTGCAGGTAATCACTTTTGCACTTGTATTAGTGTGGAAAAAACACTTTTGCACTTGTGATAGTGTTGAAAAACCACTTTTCGCACTGGTGTTATTGTTGAAAAACCACTTTTCGCACTTGTGTTGGTGCAGGAAACCACTTTTGCACTTGTATTAGTGTGGAAAAACTACTTTTCGCACTTGTGTTAGTGTTGAAAAACCACTTTTCGCACTTGTGTTAGTGTTGAAAAACCACTTTTTGCACTTGTGTTAGTGTTGAAAAACCACTTTTCGCACTTGTGTTAGTGTTGAAAAACCACTTTTCGCACTTGTGTTAGTGTTGAAAAACCACTTTTCGCACTTGTGTTGGTCCAGGAAACCACTTTTGCACTTGTATTAGTGTGGAAAAAACACTTTTTGCACTTGTGATAGTGTTGAAAAACCACTTTTCGCACTTGTGTTAGTGTTGAAAAACCACTTTTCGCACTTGTGTTGGTGCAGGAAACCACTTCTGCACTTGTATTAGTGTTGAAAAACCACTTTTCGCACTTGTGTTAGTGTTGAAAAACCACTTTTCGCACTTGTGTTGGTGCAGGAAACCACTTTTGCACTTGTATTAGTGTGGAAAAAACACTTTTTGCACTTGTGATAGTGTTTAAAAACCACTTTTCGCACTTGTGTTGGTGCAGGAAACCACTTTTGCACTTGCATTAGTGTGGAAAACCACTTTTCGCACTTGTGTTAGTGTTGAAAAACCACTTTTCGCACTTGTGATAGTGTTGAAAAACCACTTTTCGCACTTGTGTTGGTGCAGGAAACCACTTTTGCACTTGTATTAGTGTGGAAAAAACACTTTTTGCACTTGTGATAGTGTTGAAAAACCACTTTTCGCATTTGTGTTAGTGTTGAAAAACCACTTTTCGCACTTCTGTTGGTGCAGGAAACCACTTTTGCACTTGAATTAGTGTGGAAAAACCACTTTTCGCACTTGTGTTAGTGTTGAAAAACCACTTTTCGCACTTGTGTTAGTGTTGAAAAACCACTTTTCGCACTTGTGTTAGTGTTGAAAAACCACTTTTCGCACTTGTGTTGGTGCAGGAAACCACTTTTGCACTTGTATTAGTGTGGAAAAGACACTTTTTGCACTTGTGATAGTGTTGAAAAACCACTTTTCGCACTTGTGTTAGTGTTGAAAAACCACTTTTCGCACTTGTGTTGTTGCAGGAAACCACTTTTGCACTTGTATTAGTGTGGGAAAACCACTTTTCGCACTTGTGTTAGTGTTGAAAAACCACTTTTCGCACTTGTGTTAGTGTTGAAAAACCACTTTTCGCACTTGTGTTGGTGCAGGTAATCACTTTTGCACTTGTATTAGTGTGGAAAAAACACTTTTGCACTTGTGATAGTGTTGAAAAACCACTTTTCGCACTTGTGTTATTGTTGAAAAACCACTTTTCGCACTTGTGTTGGTGCAGGAAACCACTTTTGCACTTGTATTAGTGTGGAAAAACTACTTTTCGCACTTGTGTTAGTGTTGAAAAACCACTTTTCGCACTTGTGTTAGTGTTGAAAAACCACTTTTTGCACTTGTGTTAGTGTTGAAAAACCACTTTTCGCACTTGTGTTGGTGCAGGAAACCACTTTTGCACTTGTATTAGTGTGGAAAAAACACTTTTTGCACTTGTGATAGTGTTGAAAAACCACTTTTCGCACTTGTGTTGGTGCAGGAAACCACTTTTGCACTTGTATTAGTGTGGAAAAAACACTTTTCGCACTTGTGTTAGTGTTGAAAAACCACTTTTCGCACTTGTGGTAGTGTTGAAAAACCACTTTTCGCACTTGTGTTAGTGTTGAAAAATCACTTTTCGCACTTGTGTTGGTGCAGGAAACCACTTTTGCACTTGTATTAGTGTGGAAAAAACACTTGTTGCACTTGTGATAGTGTTGAAAAACCACTTTTCGCACTTGTGTTAGTGTTGAAAAACCACTATTCGCACTTGTGTTAGTGTTGAAAAACCACTTTTCGCACTTGTGTTGGTGCAGGAAACCACTTTTGCACTTGTATTAGTGTGGAAAAAACACTTTTTGCACTTGTGATAGTGTAGAAAAACCACTTTTCGCACTTGTGTTAGTGTTGAAAAACCACTTTTCGCACTTGTGTTGATGCAGGAAACCACTTTTGCACTTGTATTAGTGTGGAAAAAACACTTTTTGCACTTGTGATAGTGTAGAAAAACCACTTTTCGCACTTGTGTTAGTGTTGAAAAACCACTTTTCGCACTTGTGTTGATGCAGAAACCACTTTTGCACTTGTATTAGTGTGGAAAAATCACTTTTCGCACTTGTGTTAGTATTGAAAAACCACTTTTCGCACTTGTGTTAGTGTTGAAAAACCACTTTTCGCACTTGTGTTGGTGCAGGAAACCACTTTTGCACTTGTATTAGTGTGGAAAAACCACTTTTCGCACTTGTGTTAGTGTTGAAAAACCACTTTTCGCACTTGTGTTGGTGCAGGAAACCACTTTTGCACTTGTTTTAGTGTGTAAAAAACACTTGTTGCACTTGTGATAGTGTTGAAAAACCACTTTTCGCATTTGTGTTAGTGTTGAAAAACCACTTTTCGCACTTCTGTTGGTGCAGGAAACCACTTTTGCACTTGAATTAGTGTGGAAAAACCACTTTTCGCACTTGTGTTAGTGTTGAAAAACCACTTTTCGCACTTGTGTTAGTGTTGAAAAACCACTTTTCGCACTTGTGTTAGTGTTGAAAAACCACTTTTCGCACTTGTGTTGGTGCAGGAAACCACTTTTGCACTTGTATTAGTGTGGAAAAAACACTTTTTGCACTTGTGATAGTGTTGAAAAACCACTTTTCGCACTTGTGTTAGTGTTGAAAAACCACTTTTCGCACTTGTGTTGTTGCAGGAAACCACTTTTGCACTTGTATTAGTGTGGGAAAACCACTTTTCGCACTTGTGTTAGTGTTGAAAAAACCACTTTTCGCACTTGTGTTGGTGCAGGTAATCACTTTTGCACTTGTATTAGTGTGGAAAAAACACTTTTACACTTGTGATAGTGTTGAAAAACCACTTTTCGCACTTGTGTTATTGTTGAAAAACCACTTTTCGCACTTGTGTTGGTGCAGGAAACCACTTTTGCACTTGTATTAGTGTGGAAAAACTTCTTTTCGCACTTGTGTTAGTGTTGAAAAACCACTTTTCGCACTTGTGTTAGTGTTGAAAAACCACTTTTTGCACTTGTTTTAGTGTTGAAAAACCACTTTTCGCACTTGTGTTGGTGCAGGAAACCACTTTTGCACTTGTATTAGTGTGGAAAAAACACTTTTTGCACTTGTGATAGTGTTGAAAAACCACTTTTCGCACTTGTGTTGGTGCAGGAAACCACTTTTGCACTTGTATTAGTGTGGAAAAAAACACTTTTCGCACTTGTGTTAGTGTTGAAAAACCACTTTTCGCACTTGTGGTAGTGTTGAAAAACCACTTTTCGCACTTGTGTTAGTGTTGAAAAATCACTTTTCGCACTTGTGTTGGTGCAGGAAACCACTTTTGCACTTGTATTAGTGTGGAAAAAACACTTGTTGCACTTGTGATAGTGTTGAAAAACCACTTTTCGCACTTGTGTTAGTGTTGAAAAACCACTATTCGCACTTGTGTTAGTGTTGAAAAACCACTTTTCACACTTGTGTTGGTGCAGGAAACCACTTTTGCACTTGTATTAGTGTGGAAAAAAACACTTTTTGCACTTGTGATAGTGTAGAAAAACCACTTTTCGCACTTGTGTTAGTGTTGAAAAACCACTTTTCGCACTTGTGTTGATGCAGGAAACCACTTTTGCACTTGTATTAGTGTGGAAAAAACACTTTTTGCACTTGTGATAGTGTAGAAAAACCACTTTTCGCACTTGTGTTAGTGTTGAAAAACCACTTTTCGCACTTGTGTTGATGCAGAAACCACTTTTGCACTTGTATTAGTGTGGAAAAATCACTTTTCGCACTTGTGTTAGTATTGAAAAACCACTTTTCGCACTTGTGTTAGTGTTGAAAAACCACTTTTCGCACTTGTGTTGGTGCAGGAAACCACTTTTGCACTTGTATTAGTGTGGAAAAACCACTTTTCGCACTTGTGTTAGTGTTGAAAAACCACTTTTCGCACTTGTGTTGGTGCAGGAAACCACTTTTGCACTTGTATTAGTGTGTAAAAAACACTTGTTGCACTTGTGATAGTGTTGAAAAACCACTTTTCGCACTTGTGTTAGTGTTGAAAAACCATTTTCGCACTTGTGTTGTTGCAGGAAACCACTTTTGCACTTGTACTTAGTGTGGGAAAACCACTTTTCGCACTTGTGTTAGTGTTGAAAAACACTTTTCGCACTTGTGTTAGTGTTGAAAAACCACTTTTCGCACTTGTGTTGGTGCAGGTAATCACTTTTGCACTTGTATTAGTGTGGAAAAAACACTTTTGCACTTGTGATAGTGTTGAAAAACCACTTTTCGCACTTGTGTTATTGTTGAAAAACCACTTTTCGCACTTGTGTTGGTGCAGGAAACCACTTTTGCACTTGTATTAGTGTGGAAAAACCACTTTTCGCACTTGTGTTAGTGTTGAAAAACCACTTTTCGCACTTGTGTTAGTGTTGAAAAACCACTTTTTGCACTTGTGTTAGTGTTGAAAAACCACTTTTCGCACTTGTGTTGGTGCAGGAAACCACTTTTGCACTTGTATTAGTGTGGAAAAAACACTTTTTGCACTTGTGATAGTGTTGAAAAACCACTTTTCGCACTTGTGTTGGTGCAGGAAACCACTTTTGCACTTGTATTAGTGTGGAAAAAACACTTTTCGCACTTGTGTTAGTGTTGAAAAACCACTTTTCGCACTTGTGGTAGTGTTGAAAAACCACTTTTCGCACTTGTGTTAGTGTTGAAAAACCACTTTTCGCAGTTGTGTTGGTGCAGGAAACCACTTTTGCACTTGTATTAGTGTGGAACAAACACTTTTCGCACTTGTGTTAGTGTTGAAAAACCACTTTTCGCACTTGTGTTGGTGCAGGAAACCACTTTTGCACTTGCATTAGTGTGGAAAAACCACTTTTCGCACTTGTGTTAATGTTGAAAAACCACTTTTTGCACTTGATAGTGTTGAAAAACCACTTTTCGCACTTGTGTTAGTGTTGAAAAACCACTTTTCGCACTTGTGTTGGTGCAGGAAACCACTTTTGCACTTGTATTAGTGTGGAAAACCACTTTTCGCACTTGTGTTAGTGTTGAAAAACCACTTTTCGCACTTGTGTTAGTGTTGAAAAACCACATTTCGCACTTGTGTTACTGTTGAAAAACCACTTTTCGCACTTGTGTTGGTGCAGGAAACCACTTTTGCACTTGCATTAGTGTGGAAAAACCACTTTTCGCACTTGTGTTAGTGTTGAAAAACCACTTTTCGCCCTTGATAGTGTTGAAAAACCACTTTTCGCACTTGTGTTGGTGCAGGAAACCACTTTTGCACTTGTATTAGTGTGGAAAAAACACTTTTTGCACTTGTGATAGTGTTGAAAAACCACTTTTCGCACTTGTGTTAGTGTTGAAAAACCACTTTTCGCACTTGTGTTGTTGCAGGAAACCACTTTTGCACTTGTATTAGTGTGGGAAAACCACTTTTCGCACTTGTGTTAGTGTTGAAAAACCACTTTTCGCACTTGTGTTAGTGTTGAAAAACCACTTTTCACACTTGTGTTGGTGCAGGAAACCACTTTTGCACTTGTATTAGTGTGGAAAAAACACTTTTTGCACTTGTGATACTGTTGAAAAACCACTTTTCGCACTTGTGTTATTGTTGAAAAACCACTTTTCGCACTTGTGTTGGTGCAGGAAACCACTTTTGCACTTGTATTAGTGTGGAAAAACCACTTTTCGCACTTGTGTTAGTGTTGAAAAACCACTTTTCGCACTTGTGTTAGTGTTGAAAAACCACTTTTTGCACTTGTGTTAGTGTTGAAAAACCACTTTTCGCACTTGTGTTGGCCAGGAAACCACTTTTGCACTTGTATTAGTGTGGAAAAAACACTTTTTGCACTTGTGAAAGTGTTGAAATACCACTTTTCGCACTTGTGTTAGTGTTGAAAAACCACTTTTCGCACTTGTGTTGGTGCAGGAAACCACTTTTGCACTTGTATTAGTGAGGAACAAACACTTTTCGCACTTGTGTTAGTGTTGAAAAACCACTTTTCGCACTTGTGGTAGTGTTGAAAAACCACTTTTCGCACTTGTGTTGGTGCAGGAAACCACTTTTGCACTTGTATTAGTGTGGAAAAAACACTTGTTGCACTTGTGATAGTGTTGAAAACCACTTTTCGCACTTGTGTTAGTGTTGAAAAACCACTATTCGCACTTGTGTTAGTGTTGAAAAACCACTTTTCGCACTTGTGTTGGTGCAGGAAACCACTTTTGCACTTGTATTAGTGTGGAAAAAACACTTTTTGCACTTGTGATAGTGTAGAAAAACCACTTTTCGCACTTGTGTTCGTGTTGAAAAACCACTTTTCGCACTTGTGTTGATGCAGGAAACCACTTTTGCACTTGTATTAGTGTGGAAAAATCACTTTTCGCACTTGTGTTAGTGTTGAAAAACCACTTTTCGCACTTGTGTTAGTATTGAAAAACCACTTTTCGCACTTGTGTTAGTGTTGAAAAACCACTTTTCGCACTTGTGTTGGTGCAGGAAACCACTTTTGCACTTGTATTAGTGTGGAAAAACCACTTTTCGCACTTGTGTTAGTGTTGAAAAACCACTTTTCGCACTTGTGTTGGTGCAGGAAACCACTATTTCACTTGTATTAGTGTGGAAAAAACACTTGTTGCACTTGCGAAAGTATTGAAAAACCACTTTTCGCATTTGTGTTATTGTTGAAAAACCACTTTTCGCACTTGTGTTGGTGCAGGTAACCACTTTTGCACTTGTATTAGTGTGGAAAAAACACTTTTTGCACTTGTGATAGTGTTGAAAAACCACTTTTCGCCCTTGATAGTGTTGAAAAACCACTTTTCGCACTTGTGTTGGTGCAGGAAACCACTTTTGCACTTGTATTAGTGTGGAAAAAACACTTTTTGCACTTGTGATAGTGTTGAAAAACCACTTTTCGCACTTGTGTTAGTGTTGAAAAACCACTTTTCGCACTTGTGTTGTTGCAGGAAACCACTTTTGCACTTGTATTAGTGTGGGAAAACCACTTTTCGCACTTGTGTTAGTGTTGAAAAACCACTTTTCGCACTTGTGTTAGTGTTGAAAAACCACTTTTCACACTTGTGTTGGTGCAGGAAACCACTTTTGCACTTGTATTAGTGTGGAAAAAACACTTTTTGCACTTGTGATACTCTTGAAAAACCACTTTTCGCACTTGTGTTATTGTTGAAAAACCACTTTTCGCACTTGTGTTGGTGCAGGAAACCACTTTTGCACTTGTATTAGTGTGGAAAAACCACTTTTCGCACTTGTGTTAGTGTTGAAAAACCACTTTTCGCACTTGTGTTAGTGTTGAAAAACCACTTTTTGCACTTGTGTTAGTGTTGAAAAACCACTTTTCGCACTTGTGTTGGTGCAGGAAACCACTTTTGCACTTGTATTAGTGTGGAAAAAACACTTTTTGCACTTGTGAAAGTGTTGAAATACCACTTTTCGCACTTGTGTTAGTGTTGAAAAACCACTTTTCGCACTTGTGTTGGTGCAGGAAACCACTTTTGCACTTGTATTAGTGTGGAACAAACACTTTTCGCACTTGTGTTAGTGTTGAAAAACCACTTTTCGCACTTGTGGTAGTGTTGAAAAACCACTTTTCGCACTTGTGTTAGTGTTGAAAAACCACTTTTCGCACTTGTGTTGGTGCAGGAAACCACTTTTGCACTTGTATTAGTGTGGAAAAAACACTTGTTGCACTTGTGATAGTGTTGAAAACCACTTTTCGCACTTGTGTTAGTGTTGAAAAACCACTATTCGCACTTGTGTTAGTGTTGAAAAACCACTTTTCGCACTTGTGTTGGTGCAGGAAACCACTTTTGCACTTGTATTAGTGTGGAAAAAACACTTTTTGCACTTGTGATAGTGTAGAAAAACCACTTTTCGCACTTGTGTTAGTGTTGAAAAACCACTTTTCGCACTTGTGTTGATGCAGGAAACCACTTTTGCACTTGTATTAGTGTGGAAAAATCACTTTTCGCACTTGTGTTAGTGTTGAAAAACCACTTTTCGCACTTGTGTTAGTATTGAAAAACCACTTTTCGCACTTGTGTTAGTGTTGAAAAACCACTTTTCGCACTTGTGTTGGTGCAGGAAACCACTTTTGCACTTGTATTAGTGTGGAAAAACCACTTTTCGCACTTGTGTTAGTGTTGAAAAACCACTTTTCGCACTTGTGTTGGTGCAGGAAACCACTATTTCACTTGTATTAGTGTGGAAAAAACACTTGTTGCACTTGCGAAAGTATTGAAAAACCACTTTTCGCATTTGTGTTATTGTTGAAAAACCACTTTTCGCACTTGTGTTGGTGCAGGTAACCACTTTTGCACTTGTATTAGTGTGGAAAACCACTTTTCGCACTTGTGTTGGTGCAGGATACCACTTTTGCACTTGTATTAGTGTGGAAAAAACACTTTTTGCACTTGTGATAGTGTTGAAAAACCACTTTTCGCACTTGTGTTATTGTTGAAAAACCACTTTTCGCACTTGTGTTAGTGTTGAAAAACCACTTTTCGCACTGTTTTAGTGTTGAAAAACCACTTTTTGCACTTGTGTTAGTGTTGAAAAACCACTTTTCGCACTTGTGTTGGTGCAAGAAACCACTTTTGCACTTGTATTAGTGTGGAAAAAACACTTTTTGCACTTGTGATAGTGTTGAAAAACCACTTTTCGCACTTGTGTTAGTGTTGAAAAACCACTTTTCGCACTTGTGTTGGTGCAGGAAACCACTTTTGCACTTGTATTAGTGTGGAAAAAACACTTTTCGCACTTGTGTTAGTGTTGAAAAACCACTTTTCGCACTTGGGGTAGTGTTGAAAAACCACTTTTCGCACTGTTTTAGTGTTGAAAAACCACTTTTCGCACTGTTTTAGTGTTGAAAAACCACTTTTTGCACTTGTGTTAGTGTTGAAAAACCACTTTTCGCACTTGTGTTGGTGCAAGAAACCACTTTTGCACTTGTATTAGTGTGGAAAAAACACTTTTTGCACTTGTGATAGTGTTGAAAAACCACTTTTCGCACTTGTGTTAGTGTTGAAAAACCACTTTTCGCACTTGTGTTGGTGCAGGAAACCACTTTTGCACTTGTATTAGTGTGGAAAAAACACTTTTCGCACTTGTGTTAGTGTTGAAAAACCACTTTTCGCACTTGGGGTAGTGTTGAAAAACCACTTTTCGCATTTGTGTTAGTGTTGAAAAATCACTTTTCGCACTTGTGTTGGTGCAGGAAACCACTTTTGCACTTGTATTAGTGTGGAAAAAACACTTGTTGCACTTGTGATAGTGTTGAAAAACCACTTTTCGCACTTGTGTTAGTGTTGAAAAACCACTATTCGCACTTGTGTTATTGTTGAAAAACCACTTTTCGCACTTGTGTTGGTGCAGGAAACCACTTTTCGCACTTGTGTTAGTGTTGAAAAACCACTTTTCGCAGTTGTGTTGGTGCAGGAAACCACTTTTGCACTTGTATTAGTGTGGAACAAACACTTTTCGCACTTGTGTTAGTGTTGAAAAACCACTTTTCGCACTTGTGTTGGTGCAGGAAACCACTTTTGCACTTGCATTAGTGTGGAAAAACCACTTTTCGCACTTGTGTTAATGTTGAAAAACCACTTTTTGCACTTGATAGTGTTGAAAAACCACTTTTCGCACTTGTGTTAGTGTTGAAAAACCACTTTTCGCACTTGTGTTGGTGCAGGAAACCACTTTTGCACTTGTATTAGTGTGGAAAACCACTTTTCGCACTTGTGTTAGTGTTGAAAAACCACTTTTCGCACTTGTGTTAGTGTTGAAAAACCACATTTCGCACTTGTGTTACTGTTGAAAAACCACTTTTCGCACTTGTGTTGGTGCAGGAAACCACTTTTGCACTTGCATTAGTGTGGAAAAACCACTTTTCGCACTTGTGTTAGTGTTGAAAAACCACTTTTCGCCCTTGATAGTGTTGAAAAACCACTTTTCGCACTTGTGTTGGTGCAGGAAACCACTTTTGCACTTGTATTAGTGTGGAAAAAACACTTTTTGCACTTGTGATAGTGTTGAAAAACCACTTTTCGCACTTGTGTTAGTGTTGAAAAACCACTTTTCGCACTTGTGTTGTTGCAGGAAACCACTTTTGCACTTGTATTAGTGTGGGAAAACCACTTTTCGCACTTGTGTTAGTGTTGAAAAACCACTTTTCGCACTTGTGTTAGTGTTGAAAAACCACTTTTCACACTTGTGTTGGTGCAGGAAACCACTTTTGCACTTGTATTAGTGTGGAAAAAACACTTTTTGCACTTGTGATACTGTTGAAAAACCACTTTTCGCACTTGTGTTATTGTTGAAAAACCACTTTTCGCACTTGTGTTGGTGCAGGAAACCACTTTTGCACTTGTATTAGTGTGGAAAAACCACTTTTCGCACTTGTGTTAGTGTTGAAAAACCACTTTTCGCACTTGTGTTAGTGTTGAAAAACCACTTTTTGCACTTGTGTTAGTGTTGAAAAACCACTTTTCGCACTTGTGTTGGCCAGGAAACCACTTTTGCACTTGTATTAGTGTGGAAAAAACACTTTTTGCACTTGTGAAAGTGTTGAAATACCACTTTTCGCACTTGTGTTAGTGTTGAAAAACCACTTTTCGCACTTGTGTTGGTGCAGGAAACCACTTTTGCACTTGTATTAGTGAGGAACAAACACTTTTCGCACTTGTGTTAGTGTTGAAAAACCACTTTTCGCACTTGTGGTAGTGTTGAAAAACCACTTTTCGCACTTGTGTTGGTGCAGGAAACCACTTTTGCACTTGTATTAGTGTGGAAAAAACACTTGTTGCACTTGTGATAGTGTTGAAAACCACTTTTCGCACTTGTGTTAGTGTTGAAAAACCACTATTCGCACTTGTGTTAGTGTTGAAAAACCACTTTTCGCACTTGTGTTGGTGCAGGAAACCACTTTTGCACTTGTATTAGTGTGGAAAAAACACTTTTTGCACTTGTGATAGTGTAGAAAAACCACTTTTCGCACTTGTGTTCGTGTTGAAAAACCACTTTTCGCACTTGTGTTGATGCAGGAAACCACTTTTGCACTTGTATTAGTGTGGAAAAATCACTTTTCGCACTTGTGTTAGTGTTGAAAAACCACTTTTCGCACTTGTGTTAGTATTGAAAAACCACTTTTCGCACTTGTGTTAGTGTTGAAAAACCACTTTTCGCACTTGTGTTGGTGCAGGAAACCACTTTTGCACTTGTATTAGTGTGGAAAAACCACTTTTCGCACTTGTGTTAGTGTTGAAAAACCACTTTTCGCACTTGTGTTGGTGCAGGAAACCACTATTTCACTTGTATTAGTGTGGAAAAAACACTTGTTGCACTTGCGAAAGTATTGAAAAACCACTTTTCGCATTTGTGTTATTGTTGAAAAACCACTTTTCGCACTTGTGTTGGTGCAGGTAACCACTTTTGCACTTGTATTAGTGTGGAAAAAACACTTTTTGCACTTGTGATAGTGTTGAAAAACCACTTTTCGCCCTTGATAGTGTTGAAAAACCACTTTTCGCACTTGTGTTGGTGCAGGAAACCACTTTTGCACTTGTATTAGTGTGGAAAAAACACTTTTTGCACTTGTGATAGTGTTGAAAAACCACTTTTCGCACTTGTGTTAGTGTTGAAAAACCACTTTTCGCACTTGTGTTGTTGCAGGAAACCACTTTTGCACTTGTATTAGTGTGGGAAAACCACTTTTCGCACTTGTGTTAGTGTTGAAAAACCACTTTTCGCACTTGTGTTAGTGTTGAAAAACCACTTTTCACACTTGTGTTGGTGCAGGAAACCACTTTTGCACTTGTATTAGTGTGGAAAAAACACTTTTTGCACTTGTGATACTCTTGAAAAACCACTTTTCGCACTTGTGTTATTGTTGAAAAACCACTTTTCGCACTTGTGTTGGTGCAGGAAACCACTTTTGCACTTGTATTAGTGTGGAAAAACCACTTTTCGCACTTGTGTTAGTGTTGAAAAACCACTTTTCGCACTTGTGTTAGTGTTGAAAAACCACTTTTTGCACTTGTGTTAGTGTTGAAAAACCACTTTTCGCACTTGTGTTGGTGCAGGAAACCACTTTTGCACTTGTATTAGTGTGGAAAAAACACTTTTTGCACTTGTGAAAGTGTTGAAATACCACTTTTCGCACTTGTGTTAGTGTTGAAAAACCACTTTTCGCACTTGTGTTGGTGCAGGAAACCACTTTTGCACTTGTATTAGTGTGGAACAAACACTTTTCGCACTTGTGTTAGTGTTGAAAAACCACTTTTCGCACTTGTGGTAGTGTTGAAAAACCACTTTTCGCACTTGTGTTAGTGTTGAAAAACCACTTTTCGCACTTGTGTTGGTGCAGGAAACCACTTTTGCACTTGTATTAGTGTGGAAAAAACACTTGTTGCACTTGTGATAGTGTTGAAAACCACTTTTCGCACTTGTGTTAGTGTTGAAAAACCACTATTCGCACTTGTGTTAGTGTTGAAAAACCACTTTTCGCACTTGTGTTGGTGCAGGAAACCACTTTTGCACTTGTATTAGTGTGGAAAAAACACTTTTTGCACTTGTGATAGTGTAGAAAAACCACTTTTCGCACTTGTGTTAGTGTTGAAAAACCACTTTTCGCACTTGTGTTGATGCAGGAAACCACTTTTGCACTTGTATTAGTGTGGAAAAATCACTTTTCGCACTTGTGTTAGTGTTGAAAAACCACTTTTCGCACTTGTGTTAGTATTGAAAAACCACTTTTCGCACTTGTGTTAGTGTTGAAAAACCACTTTTCGCACTTGTGTTGGTGCAGGAAACCACTTTTGCACTTGTATTAGTGTGGAAAAACCACTTTTCGCACTTGTGTTAGTGTTGAAAAACCACTTTTCGCACTTGTGTTGGTGCAGGAAACCACTATTTCACTTGTATTAGTGTGGAAAAAACACTTGTTGCACTTGCGAAAGTATTGAAAAACCACTTTTCGCATTTGTGTTATTGTTGAAAAACCACTTTTCGCACTTGTGTTGGTGCAGGTAACCACTTTTGCACTTGTATTAGTGTGGAAAACCACTTTTCGCACTTGTGTTGGTGCAGGATACCACTTTTGCACTTGTATTAGTGTGGAAAAAACACTTTTTGCACTTGTGATAGTGTTGAAAAACCACTTTTCGCACTTGTGTTATTGTTGAAAAACCACTTTTCGCACTTGTGTTGGTGCAGGAAACCACTTTTGCACTTGTATTAGTGTGGAAAAACCACTTTTCGCACTTGTGTTAGTGTTGAAAAACCACTTTTCGCACTGTTTTAGTGTTGAAAAACCACTTTTTGCACTTGTGTTAGTGTTGAAAAACCACTTTTCGCACTTGTGTTGGTGCAAGAAACCACTTTTGCACTTGTATTAGTGTGGAAAAAACACTTTTTGCACTTGTGATAGTGTTGAAAAACCACTTTTCGCACTTGTGTTAGTGTTGAAAAACCACTTTTCGCACTTGTGTTGGTGCAGGAAACCACTTTTGCACTTGTATTAGTGTGGAAAAAACACTTTTCGCACTTGTGTTAGTGTTGAAAAACCACTTTTCGCACTTGGGGTAGTGTTGAAAAACCACTTTTCGCATTTGTGTTAGTGTTGAAAAATCACTTTTCGCACTTGTGTTGGTGCAGGAAACCACTTTTGCACTTGTATTAGTGTGGAAAAAACACTTGTTGCACTTGTGATAGTGTTGAAAAACCACTTTTCGCACTTGTGTTAGTGTTGAAAAACCACTATTCGCACTTGTGTTATTGTTGAAAAACCACTTTTCGCACTTGTGTTGGTCCAGGAAACCACTTTTGCACTTGTATTAGTGTGGAAAAAACACTTTTTGCACTTGTGATAGTGTTGAAAAACCACTTTTCGCACTTGTGTTAGTGTTGAAAAACCACTTTTCGCACTTGTGTTGGTGCAGGAAACCACTTTTGCACTTGTATTAGTGTTGAAAAACCACTTTTCGCACTTGTGTTAGTGTTGAAAAACCACTTTTCGCACTTGTGTTGGTGCAGGAAACCACTTTTGCACTTGTATTAGTGTGGAAAAAACACTTTTTGCACTTGTGATAGTGTTGAAAAACCACTTTTCGCACTTGTGTTGGTGCAGGAAACCACTTTTGCACTTGCATTAGTGTGGAAAAACCACTTTTCGCACTTGTGTTAGTGTTGAAAAACCACTTTTCGCACTTGTGATAGTGTTGAAAAACCACTTTTCGCACTTGAGTTGGTGCAGGAAACCACTTTTGCACTTGTATTAGTGTGGAAAAAACACTTTTTGCACTTGTGATAGTGTTGAAAAACCACTTTTCGCATTTGTGTTAGTGTTGAAAAACCACTTTTCGCACTTCTGTTGGTGCAGGAAACCACTTTTGCACTTGAATTAGTGTGGAAAAACCACTTTTCGCACTTGTGTTAGTGTTGAAAAACCACTTTTCGCACTTGTGTTAGTGTTGAAAAACCACTTTTCGCACTTGTGTTAGTGTTGAAAAACCACTTTTCGCACTTGTGTTGGTGCAGGAAACCACTTTTGCACTTGTATTAGTGTGGAAAAAACACTTTTTGCACTTGTGATAGTGTTGAAAAACCACTTTTCGCACTTGTGTTAGTGTTGAAAGACCACTTTTCGCACTTGTGTTGTTGCAGGAAACCACTTTTGCACTTGTATTAGTGTGGGAAAACCACTTTTCGCACTTGTGTTAGTGTTGAAAAACCACTTTTCGCACTTGTGTTAGTGTTGAAAAACCACTTTTCGCACTTGTGTTGGTGCAGGTAATCACTTTTGCACTTGTATTAGTGTGGAAAAAACACTTTTGCACTTGTGATAGTGTTGAAAAACCACTTTTCGCACTTGTGTTATTGTTGAAAAACCACTTTTCGCACTTGTGTTGGTGCAGGAAACCACTTTTGCACTTGTATTAGTGTGGAAAAACTACTTTTCGCACTTGTGTTAGTGTTGAAAAACCACTTTTCGCACTTGTGTTAGTGTTGAAAAACCACTTTTTGCACTTGTGTTAGTGTTGAAAAACCACTTTTCGCACTTGTGTTAGTGTTGAAAAACCACTTTTCGCACTTGTGTTAGTGTTGAAAAACCACTTTTCGCACTTGTGTTGGTCCAGGAAACCACTTTTGCACTTGTATTAGTGTGGAAAAAACACTTTTTGCACTTGTGATAGTGTTGAAAAACCACTTTTCGCACTTGTGTTAGTGTTGAAAAACCACTTTTCGCACTTGTGTTGGTGCAGGAAACCACTTCTGCACTTGTATTAGTGTTGAAAAACCACTTTTCGCACTTGTGTTAGTGTTGAAAAACCACTTTTCGCACTTGTGTTGGTGCAGGAAACCACTTTTGCACTTGTATTAGTGTGGAAAAAACACTTTTTGCACTTGTGATAGTGTTTAAAAACCACTTTTCGCACTTGTGTTGGTGCAGGAAACCACTTTTGCACTTGCATTAGTGTGGAAAAACCACTTTTCGCACTTGTGTTAGTGTTGAAAAACCACTTTTCGCACTTGTGATAGTGTTGAAAAACCACTTTTCGCACTTGTGTTGGTGCAGGAAACCACTTTTGCACTTGTATTAGTGTGGAAAAAACACTTTTTGCACTTGTGATAGTGTTGAAAAACCACTTTTCGCATTTGTGTTAGTGTTGAAAAACCACTTTTCGCACTTCTGTTGGTGCAGGAAACCACTTTTGCACTTGAATTAGTGTGGAAAAACCACTTTTCGCACTTGTGTTAGTGTTGAAAAACCACTTTTCGCACTTGTGTTAGTGTTGAAAAACCACTTTTCGCACTTGTGTTAGTGTTGAAAAACCACTTTTCGCACTTGTGTTGGTGCAGGAAACCACTTTTGCACTTGTATTAGTGTGGGAAAAAACACTTTTTGCACTTGTGATAGTGTTGAAAAACCACTTTTCGCACTTGTGTTAGTGTTGAAAAACCACTTTTTGCACTTGTGTTGGTGCAGGAAACCACTTTTGCACTTGCATTAGTGTGGAAAAACCACTTTTCGCACTTGTGTTAGTGTTGAAAAACCACTTTTCGCACTTGTGATAGTGTTGAAAAACCACTTTTCGCACTTGAGTTGGTGCAGGAAACCACTTTTGCACTTGTATTAGTGTGGAAAAAACACTTTTTGCACTTGTGATAGTGTTGAAAAACCACTTTTCGCATTTGTGTTAGTGTTGAAAAACCACTTTTCGCACTTCTGTTGGTGCAGGAAACCACTTTTGCACTTGAATTAGTGTGGAAAAACCACTTTTCGCACTTGTGTTAGTGTTGAAAAACCACTTTTCGCACTTGTGTTAGTGTTGAAAAACCACTTTTCGCACTTGTGTTAGTGTTGAAAAACCACTTTTCGCACTTGTGTTGGTGCAGGAAACCACTTTTGCACTTGTATTAGTGTGGAAAAAACACTTTTTGCACTTGTGATAGTGTTGAAAAACCACTTTTCGCACTTGTGTTAGTGTTGAAAGACCACTTTTCGCACTTGTGTTGTTGCAGGAAACCACTTTTGCACTTGTATTAGTGTGGGAAAACCACTTTTCGCACTTGTGTTAGTGTTGAAAAACCACTTTTCGCACTTGTGTTAGTGTTGAAAAACCACTTTTCGCACTTGTGTTGGTGCAGGTAATCACTTTTGCACTTGTATTAGTGTGGAAAAAACACTTTTGCACTTGTGATAGTGTTGAAAAACCACTTTTCGCACTTGTGTTATTGTTGAAAAACCACTTTTCGCACTTGTGTTGGTGCAGGAAACCACTTTTGCACTTGTATTAGTGTGGAAAAACTACTTTTCGCACTTGTGTTAGTGTTGAAAAACCACTTTTCGCACTTGTGTTAGTGTTGAAAAACCACTTTTTGCACTTGTGTTAGTGTTGAAAAACCACTTTTCGCACTTGTGTTAGTGTTGAAAAACCACTTTTCGCACTTGTGTTAGTGTTGAAAAACCACTTTTCGCACTTGTGTTGGTCCAGGAAACCACTTTTGCACTTGTATTAGTGTGGAAAAAACACTTTTTGCACTTGTGATAGTGTTGAAAAACCACTTTTCGCACTTGTGTTAGTGTTGAAAAACCACTTTTCGCACTTGTGTTGGTGCAGGAAACCACTTCTGCACTTGTATTAGTGTTGAAAAACCACTTTTCGCACTTGTGTTAGTGTTGAAAAACCACTTTTCGCACTTGTGTTGGTGCAGGAAACCACTTTTGCACTTGTATTAGTGTGGAAAAAACACTTTTTGCACTTGTGATAGTGTTTAAAAACCACTTTTCGCACTTGTGTTGGTGCAGGAAACCACTTTTGCACTTGCATTAGTGTGGAAAAAACCACTTTTCGCACTTGTGTTAGTGTTGAAAAACCACTTTTCGCACTTGTGATAGTGTTGAAAAACCACTTTTCGCACTTGTGTTGGTGCAGGAAACCACTTTTGCACTTGTATTAGTGTGGAAAAAACACTTTTTGCACTTGTGATAGTGTTGAAAAACCACTTTTCGCATTTGTGTTAGTGTTGAAAAACCACTTTTCGCACTTCTGTTGGTGCAGGAAACCACTTTTGCACTTGAATTAGTGTGGAAAAACCACTTTTCGCACTTGTGTTAGTGTTGAAAAACCACTTTTCGCACTTGTGTTAGTGTTGAAAAACCACTTTTCGCACTTGTGTTAGTGTTGAAAAACCACTTTTCGCACTTGTGTTGGTGCAGGAAACCACTTTTGCACTTGTATTAGTGTGGAAAAAACACTTTTTGCACTTGTGATAGTGTTGAAAAACCACTTTTCGCACTTGTGTTAGTGTTGAAAAACCACTTTTTGCACTTGTGTTGTTGCAGGAAACCACTTTTGCACTTGTATTAGTGTGGGAAAACCACTTTTCGCACTTGTGTTAGTGTTGAAAAACCACTTTTCGCACTTGTGTTAGTGTTGAAAAACCACTTTTCGCACTTGTGTTGGTGCAGGTAATCACTTTTGCACTTGTATTAGTGTGGAAAAAACACTTTTGCACTTGTGATAGTGTTGAAAAACCACTTTTCGCACTTGTGTTATTGTTGAAAAACCACTTTTCGCACTTGTGTTGGTGCAGGAAACCACTTTTGCACTTGTATTAGTGTGGAAAAACTACTTTTCGCACTTGTGTTAGTGTTGAAAAACCACTTTTCGCACTTGTGTTAGTGTTGAAAAACCACTTTTTGCACTTGTGTTAGTGTTGAAAAACCACTTTTCGCACTTGTGTTGGTGCAGGAAACCACTTTTGCACTTGTATTAGTGTGGAAAAAACACTTTTTGCACTTGTGATAGTGTTGAAAAACCACTTTTCGCACTTGTGTTGGTGCAGGAAACCACTTTTGCACTTGTATTAGTGTGGAAAAAACACTTTTCGCACTTGTGTTAGTGTTGAAAAACCACTTTTCGCACTTGTGTTAGTGTTGAAAAACCACTATTCGCACTTGTGTTAGTGTTGAAAAACCACTTTTCGCACTTGTGTTGGTGCAGGAAACCACTTTTGCACTTGTATTAGTGTGGAAAAAACACTTTTTGCACTTGTGATAGTGTAGAAAAACCACTTTTCGCACTTGTGTTAGTGTTGAAAAACCACTTTTCGCACTTGTGTTGATGCAGGAAACCACTTTTGCACTTGTATTAGTGTGGAAAAAACACTTTTTGCACTTGTGATAGTGTAGAAAAACCACTTTTCGCACTTGTGTTAGTGTTGAAAAACCACTTTTCGCACTTGTGTTGATGCAGAAACCACTTTTGCACTTGTATTAGTGTGGAAAAATCACTTTTCGCACTTGTGTTAGTATTGAAAAACCACTTTTCGCACTTGTGTTAGTGTTGAAAAACCACTTTTCGCACTTGTGTTGGTGCAGGAAACCACTTTTGCACTTGTATTAGTGTGGAAAAACCACTTTTCGCACTTGTGTTAGTGTTGAAAAACCACTTTTCGCACTTGTGTTGGTGCAGGAAACCACTTTTGCACTTGTATTAGTGTGGAAAAAACACTTGTTGCACTTGTGATAGTGTTGAAAAACCACTTTTCGCACTTGTGTTAGTGTTGAAAAACCATTTTCGCACTTGTGTTGTTGCAGGAAACCACTTTTGCACTTGTATTAGTGTGGGAAAACCACTTTTCGCACTTGTGTTAGTGTTGAAAAACCACTTTTCGCACTTGTGTTAGTGTTGAAAAACCACTTTTCGCACTTGTGTTGGTGCAGGTAATCACTTTTGCACTTGTATTAGTGTGGAAAAAACAATTTTGCACTTGTGATAGTGTTGAAAAACCACTTTTCGCACTTGTGTTATTGTTGAAAAACCACTTTTCGCACTTGTGTTGGTGCAGGAAACCACTTTTGCACTTGTATTAGTGTGGAAAAACCACTTTTCGCACTTGTGTTAGTGTTGAAAAACCACTTTTCGCACTTGTGTTAGTGTTGAAAAACCACTTTTTGCACTTGTGTTAGTGTTGAAAAACCACTTTTCGCACTTGTGTTGGTGCAGGAAACCACTTTTGCACTTGTATTAGTGTGGAAAAAACACTTTTTGCACTTGTGATAGTGTTGAAAAACCACTTTTCGCACTTGTGTTGGTGCAGGAAACCACTTTTGCACTTGTATTAGTGTGGAAAAAACACTTTTCGCACTTGTGTTAGTGTTGAAAAACCACTTTTCGCACTTGTGGTAGTGTTGAAAAACGACTTTTCGCACTTGTGTTAGTGTTGAAAAACCACTTTTCGCACTTGTGTTGGTGCAGGAAACCACTTTTGCACTTGTATTAGTGTGGAAAAAACACTTTTTGCACTTGTGATAGTGTTGAAAAACCACTTTTCGCACTTGTGTTAGTGTTGAAAAACCACTTTTCGCACTTGTGTTGGTGCAGGAAACCACTTTTGCACTTGTATTAGTGTGGAACAAACACTTTTCGCACTTGTGTTAGTGTTGAAAAACCACTTTTCGCACTTGTGTTGGTGCAGGAAACCACTTTTGCACTTGCATTAGTGTGGAAAAACCACTTTTCGCACTTGTGTTAGTGTTGAAAAACCACTTTTTGCACTTGATAGTGTTGAAAAACCACTTTTCGCACTTGTGTTAGTGTTGAAAAACCACTTTTCGCACTTGTGTTGGTGCAGGAAACCACTTTTGCACTTGTATTAGTGTGGAAAAACCACTTTTCGCACTTGTGTTAGTGTTGAAAAACCACTTTTCGCACTTGTGTTAGTGTTGAAAAACCACATTTCGCACTTGTGTTAGTGTTGAAAAACCACTTTTCGCACTTGTGTTGGTGCAGGAAACCACTTTTGCACTTGCATTAGTGTTGAAAAACCACTTTTCGCACTTGTGTTAGTGTTGAAAAACCACTTTTCGCACTTGTGTTGGTCCAGGAAACCACTTTTGCACTTGTATTAGTGTGGAAAAAACACTTTTTGCACTTGTGATAGTGTTGAAAAACCACTTTTCGCACTTGTGTTAGTGTTGAAAAACCACTTTTCGCACTTGTGTTGGTGCAGGAAACCACTTCTGCACTTGTATTAGTGTTGAAAACCACTTTTCGCACTTGTGTTAGTGTTGAAAAACCACTTTTCGCACTTGTGTTGGTGCAGGAAACCACTTTTGCACTTGTATTAGTGTGGAAAAAACACTTTTTGCACTTGTGATAGTGTTTAAAAACCACTTTTCGCACTTGTGTTGGTGCAGGAAACCACTTTTGCACTTGTATTAGTGTGGAAAAACTACTTTTCGCACTTGTGTTAGTGTGGAAAAACCACTTTTCGCACTTGTGTTAGTGTTGAAAAACCACTTTTCGCACTTGTGATAGTGTTGAAAAACCACTTTTCGCACTTGTGTTGGTGCAGGTAATCACTTTTGCACTTGTATTAGTGTGGAAAAAACACTTTTGCACTTGTGATAGTGTTGAAAAACCACTTTTCGCACTTGTGTTATTGTTGAAAAACCACTTTTCGCACTTGTGTTGGTGCAGGAAACCACTTTTGCACTTGTATTAGTGTGGAAAAACTACTTTTCGCACTTGTGTTAGTGTTGAAAAACCACTTTTCGCACTTGTGTTAGTGTTGAAAAACCACTTTTTGCACTTGTGTTAGTGTTGAAAAACCACTTTTCGCACTTGTGTTGGTGCAGGAAACCACTTTTGCACTTGTATTAGTGTGGAAAAAACACTTTTTGCACTTGTGATAGTGTTGAAAAACCACTTTTCGCACTTGTGTTGGTGCAGGAAACCACTTTTGCACTTGTATTAGTGTGGAAAAAACACTTTTCGCACTTGTGTTAGTGTTGAAAAACCACTTTTCGCACTTGTGGTAGTGTTGAAAAACCACTTTTCGCACTTGTGTTAGTGTTGAAAAATCACTTTTCGCACTTGTGTTGGTGCAGGAAACCACTTTTGCACTTGTATTAGTGTGGAAAAAACACTTGTTGCACTTGTGATAGTGTTGAAAAACCACTTTTCGCACTTGTGTTAGTGTTGAAAAACCACTATTCGCACTTGTGTTAGTGTTGAAAAACCACTTTTCGCACTTGTGTTGGTGCAGGAAACCACTTTTGCACTTGTATTAGTGTGGAAAAAACACTTTTTGCACTTGTGATAGTGTAGAAAAACCACTTTTCGCACTTGTGTTAGTGTTGAAAAACCACTTTTCGCACTTGTGTTGATGCAGGAAACCACTTTTGCACTTGTATTGGTGTGGAAAAAACACTTTTTGCACTTGTGTTAGTGTAGAAAAACCACTTTTCGCACTTGTGTTAGTGTTGAAAAACCACTTTTCGCACTTGTGTTGATGCAGAAACCACTTTTGCACTTGTATTAGTGTGGAAAAATCACTTTTCGCACTTGTGTTAGTATTGAAAAACCACTTTTCGCACTTGTGTTAGTGTTGAAAAACCACTTTTCGCACTTGTGTTGGTGCAGGAAACCACTTTTGCACTTGTATTAGTGTGGAAAAACCACTTTTCGCACTTGTGTTAGTGTTGAAAAACCACTTTTCGCACTTGTGTTGGTGCAGGAAACCACTTTTGCACTTGTATTAGTGTGGAAAAAACACTTGTTGCACTTGTGATAGTGTTGAAAAACCACTTTTCGCACTTGTGTTAGTGTTGAAAAACCATTTTCGCACTTGTGTTGTTGCAGGAAACCACTTTTGCACTTGTATTAGTGTGGGAAAACCACTTTTCGCACTTGTGTTAGTGTTGAAAAACCACTTTTCGCACTTGTGTTAGTGTTGAAAAACCACTTTTCGCACTTGTGTTGGTGCAGGTAATCACTTTTGCACTTGTATTAGTGTGGAAAAAACACTTTTGCACTTGTGATAGTGTTGAAAAACCACTTTTCGCACTTGTGTTATTGTTGAAAAACCACTTTTCGCACTTGTGTTGGTGCAGGAAACCACTTTTGCACTTGTATTAGTGTGGCAAAACCACTTTTCGCACTTGTGTTAGTGTTGAAAAACCACTTTTCGCACTTGTGTTAGTGTTGAAAAACCACTTTTTGCACTTGTGTTAGTGTTGAAAAACCACTTTTCGCACTTGTGTTGGTGCAGGAAACCACTTTTGCACTTGTATTAGTGTGGAAAAAACACTTTTTGCACTTGTGATAGTGTTGAAAAAACACTTTTCGCACTTGTGTTGGTGCAGGAAACCACTTTTGCACTTGTATTAGTGTGGAAAAAACACTTTTCGCACTTGTGTTAGTGTTGAAAAACCACTTTTCGCACTTGTGGTAGTGTTGAAAAACGACTTTTCGCACTTGTGTTAGTGTTGAAAAACCACTTTTCGCACTTGTGTTGGTGCAGGAAACCACTTTTGCACTTGTATTAGTGTGGAAAAAACACTTTTTGCACTTGTGATAGTGTTGAAAAACCACTTTTCGCACTTGTGTTAGTGTTGAAAAACCACTTTTCGCACTTGTGTTGGTGCAGGAAACCACTTTTGCACTTGTATTAGTGTGGAACAAACACTTTTCGCACTTGTGTTAGTGTTGAAAAACCACTTTTCGCACTTGTGTTGGTGCAGGAAACCACTTTTGCACTTGCATTAGTGTGGAAAAACCACTTTTCGCACTTGTGTTAGTGTTGAAAAACCACTTTTTGCACTTGATAGTGTTGAAAAACCACTTTTCGCACTTGTGTTAGTGTTGAAAAACCACTTTTCGCACTTGTGTTGGTGCAGGAAACCACTTTTGCACTTGTATTAGTGTGGAAAAACCACTTTTCGCACTTGTGTTAGTGTTGAAAAACCACTTTTCGCACTTGTGTTAGTGTTGAAAAACCACATTTCGCACTTGTGTTAGTGTTGAAAAACCACTTTTCGCACTTGTGTTGGTGCAGGAAACCACTTTTGCACTTGCATTAGTGTTGAAAAACCACTTTTCGCACTTGTGTTAGTGTTGAAAAACCACTTTTCGCACTTGTGTTGGTCCAGGAAACCACTTTTGCACTTGTATTAGTGTGGAAAAAACACTTTTTGCACTTGTGATAGTGTTGAAAAACCACTTTTCGCACTTGTGTTAGTGTTGAAAAACCACTTTTCGCACTTGTGTTGGTGCAGGAAACCACTTCTGCACTTGTATTAGTGTTGAAAAACCACTTTTCGCACTTGTGTTAGTGTTGAAAAACCACTTTTCGCACTTGTGTTGGTGCAGGAAACCACTTTTGCACTTGTATTAGTGTGGAAAAAACACTTATTGCACTTGTGATAGTGTTTAAAAACCACTTTTCGCACTTGTGTTGGTGCAGGAAACCACTTTTGCACTTGCATTAGTGTGGAAAAACCACTTTTCGCACTTGTGTTAGTGTTGAAAAACCACTTTTCGCACTTGTGATAGTGTTGAAAAACCACTTTTCGCACTTGTGTTGGTGCAGGAAACCACTTTTGCACTTGTATTAGTGTGGAAAAAACACTTTTTGCACTTGTGATAGTGTTGAAAAACCACTTTTCGCATTTGTGTTAGTGTTGAAAAACCACTTTTCGCACTTCTGTTGGTGCAGGAAACCACTTTTGCACTTGAATTAGTGTGGAAAACCACTTTTCGCACTTGTGTTAGTGTTGAAAAACCACTTTTCGCACTTGTGTTAGTGTTGAAAAACCACTTTTCGCACTTGTGTTAGTGTTGAAAAACCACTTTTCGCACTTGTGTTGGTGCAGGAAACCACTTTTGCACTTGTATTAGTGTGGAAAAAACACTTTTTGCACTTGTGATAGTGTTGAAAAACCACTTTTCGCACTTGTGTTAGTGTTGAAAAACCACTTTTCGCACTTGTGTTGTTGCAGGAAACCACTTTTGCACTTGTATTAGTGTGGGAAAACCACTTTTCGCACTTGTGTTAGTGTTGAAAAACCACTTTTCACACTTGTGTTAGTGTTGAAAAACCACTTTTCGCACTTGTGTTGGTGCAGGTAATCACTTTTGCACTTGTATTAGTGTGGAAAAAACACTTTTGCACTTGTGATAGTGTTGAAAAACCACTTTTCGCACTTGTGTTATTGTTGAAAAACCACTTTTCGCACTTGTGTTGGTGCAGGAAACCACTTTTGCACTTGTATTAGTGTGGAAAAACTACTTTTCGCACTTGTGTTAGTGTTGAAAAACCACTTTTCGCACTTGTGTTAGTGTTGAAAAACCACTTTTTGCACTTGTGTTAGTGTTGAAAAACCACTTTTCGCAGTTGTGTTGGTGCAGGAAACCACTTTTGCACTTGTATTAGTGTGGAAAAAACACTTTTTGCACTTGTGATAGTGTTGAAAAACCACTTTTCGCACTTGTGTTGGTGCAGGAAACCACTTTTGCACTTGTATTAGTGTGGAAAAAACACTTTTCGCACTTGTGTTAGTGTTGAAAAACCACTTTTCGCACTTGTGGTAGTGTTGAAAAACCACTTTTCGCACTTGTGTTAGTGTTGAAAAATCACTTTTCGCACTTGTGTTGGTGCAGGAAACCACTTTTGCACTTGTATTAGTGTGGAAAAAACACTTGTTGCACTTGTGATAGTGTTGAAAAACCACTTTTCGCACTTGTGTTAGTGTTGAAAAACCACTATTCGCACTTGTGTTAGTGTTGAAAAACCACTTTTCGCACTTGTGTTGGTGCAGGAAACCACTTTTGCACTTGTATTAGTGTGGAAAAAACACTTTTTGCACTTGTGATAGTGTAGAAAAACCACTTTTCGCACTTGTGTTAGTGTTGAAAAACCACTTTTCGCACTTGTGTTGATGCAGGAAACCACTTTTGCACTTGTATTAGTGTGGAAAAAACACTTTTTGCACTTGTGATAGTGTAGAAAAACCACTTTTCGCACTTGTGTTAGTGTTGAAAAACCACTTTTCGCACTTGTGTTGATGCAGAAACCACTTTTGCACTTGTATTAGTGTGGAAAAATCACTTTTCGCACTTGTGTTAGTATTGAAAAACCACTTTTCGCACTTGTGTTAGTGTTGAAAAACCACTTTTCGCACTTGTGTTGGTGCAGGAAACCACTTTTGCACTTGTATTAGTGTGGAAAACCACTTTTCGCACTTGTGTTAGTGTTGAAAAACCACTTTTCGCACTTGTGTTGGTGCAGGAAACCACTTTTGCACTTGTATTAGTGTGGAAAAAACACTTGTTGCACTTGTGATAGTGTTGAAAAACCACTTTTCGCACTTGTGTTAGTGTTGAAAAACCATTTTCGCACTTGTGTTGTTGCAGGAAACCACTTTTGCACTTGTATTAGTGTGGGAAAACCACTTTTCGCACTTGTGTTAGTGTTGAAAAACCACTTTTCGCACTTGTGTTAGTGTTGAAAAACCACTTTTCGCACTTGTGTTGGTGCAGGTAATCACTTTTGCACTTGTATTAGTGTGGAAAAAACACTTTTGCACTTGTGATAGTGTTGAAAAACCACTTTTCGCACTTGTGTTATTGTTTAAAAACCACTTTTCGCACTTGTGTTGGTGCAGGAAACCACTTTTGCACTTGTATTAGTGTGGAAAAACCACTTTTCGCACTTGTGTTAGTGTTGAAAAACCACTTTTCGCACTTGTGTTAGTGTTGAAAAACCACTTTTTGCACTTGTGTTAGTGTTGAAAAACCACTTTTCGCACTTGTGTTGGTGCAGGAAACCACTTTTGCACTTGTATTAGTGTGGAAAAAACACTTTTTGCACTTGTGATAGTGTTGAAAAACCACTTTTCGCACTTGTGTTGGTGCAGGAAACCACTTTTGCACTTGTATTAGTGTGGAAAAAACACTTTTCGCACTTGTGTTAGTGTTGAAAAACCACTTTTCGCACTTGTGGTAGTGTTGAAAAACGACTTTTCGCACTTGTGTTAGTGTTGAAAAACCACTTTTCGCACTTGTGTTGGTGCAGGAAACCACTTTTGCACTTGTATTAGTGTGGAAAAAACACTTTTTGCACTTGTGATAGTGTTGAAAAACCACTTTTCGCACTTGTGTTAGTGTTGAAAAACCACTTTTCGCACTTGTGTTGGTGCAGGAAACCACTTTTGCACTTGTATTAGTGTGGAACAAACACTTTTCGCACTTGTGTTAGTGTTGAAAAACCACTTTTCGCACTTGTGTTGGTGCAGGAAACCACTTTTGCACTTGCATTAGTGTGGAAAAACCACTTTTCGCACTTGTGTTAGTGTTGAAAAACCACTTTTCGCACTTGTGTTGGTGCAGGAAACCACTTTTGCACTTGTATTAGTGTGGAAAAACCACTTTTCGCACTTGTGTTAGTGTTGAAAAACCACTTTTCGCACTTGTGTTAGTGTTGAAAAACCACATTTCGCACTTGTGTTAGTGTTGAAAAACCACTTTTCGCACTTGTGTTGGTGCAGGAAACCACTTTTGCACTTGCATTAGTGTGGAAAAGCCACTTTTCGCACTTGTGTTAGTGTTGAAAAACCACTTTTCGCCCTTGATAGTGTTGAAAAACCACTTTTCGCACTTGTGTTGGTGCAGGAAACCACTTTTGCACTTGTATTAGTGTGGAAAAAACACTTTTTGCACTTGTGATAGTGTTGAAAAACCACTTTTCGCACTTGTGTTAGTGTTGAAAAACCACTTTTCGCACTTGTGTTGTTGCAGGAAACCACTTTTGCACTTGTATTAGTGTGGGAAAACCACTTTTTGCACTTGATAGTGTTGAAAAACCACTTTTCGCACTTGTGTTAGTGTTGAAAAACCACTTTTCGCACTTGTGTTGGTGCAGGAAACCACTTTTGCACTTGTATTAGTGTGGAAAAACCACTTTTCGCACTTGTGTTAGTGTTGAAAAACCACTTTTCGCACTTGTGTTAGTGTTGAAAAACCACATTTCGCACTTGTGTTAGTGTTGAAAAACCACTTTTCGCACTTGTGTTGGTGCAGGAAACCACTTTTGCACTTGCATTAGTGTGGAAAAACCACTTTTCGCACTTGTGTTAGTGTTGAAAAACCACTTTTCGCCCTTGATAGTGTTGAAAAACCACTTTTCGCACTTGTGTTGGTGCAGGAAACCACTTTTGCACTTGTATTAGTGTGGAAAAAACACTTTTTGCACTTGTGATAGTGTTGAAAAACCACTTTTCGCACTTGTGTTAGTGTTGAAAAACCACTTTTCGCACTTGTGTTGTTGCAGGAAACCACTTTTGCACTTGTATTAGTGTGGGAAAACCACTTTTCGCACTTGTGTTAGTGTTGAAAAACCACTTTTCGCACTTGTGTTAGTGTTGAAAAACCACTTTTCACACTTGTGTTGGTGCGGGAAACCACTTTTGCACTTGTATTAGTGTGGAAAAAACACTTTTTGCACTTGTGATACTGTTGAAAAACCACTTTTCGCACTTGTGTTATTGTTGAAAAACCACTTTTCGCACTTGTGTTGGTGCAGGAAACCACTTTTGCACTTGTATTAGTGTGGAAAAACCACTTTTCGCACTTGTGTTAGTGTTGAAAAACCACTTTTCGCACTTGTGTTAGTGTTGAAAAACCACTTTTTGCACTTGTGTTAGTGTTGAAAAACCACTTTTCGCACTTGTGTTGGTGCAGGAAACCACTTTTGCACTTGTATTAGTGTGGAAAAAACACTTTTTGCACTTGTGAAAGTGTTGAAATACCACTTTTCGCACTTGTGTTAGTGTTGAAAAACCACTTTTCGCACTTGTGTTGGTGCAGGAAACCACTTTTGCACTTGTATTAGTGTGGAACAAACACTTTTCGCACTTGTGTTAGTGTTGAAAAACCACTTTTCGCACTTGTGGTAGTGTTGAAAAACCACTTTTCGCACTTGTGTTGGTGCAGGAAACCACTTTTGCACTTGTATTAGTGTGGAAAAAACACTTGTTGCACTTGTGATAGTGTTGAAAACCACTTTTCGCACTTGTGTTAGTGTTGAAAAACCACTATTCGCACTTGTGTTAGTGTTGAAAAACCACTTTTCGCACTTGTGTTGGTGCAGGAAACCACTTTTGCACTTGTATTAGTGTGGAAAAAACACTTTTTGCACTTGTGATAGTGTAGAAAAACCACTTTTCGCACTTGTGTTAGTGTTGAAAAACCACTTTTCGCACTTGTGTTGATGCAGGAAACCACTTTTGCACTTGTATTAGTGTGGAAAAATCACTTTTCGCACTTGTGTTAGTGTTGAAAAACCACTTTTCGCACTTGTGTTAGTATTGAAAAACCACTTTTCGCACTTGTGTTAGTGTTGAAAAACCACTTTTCGCACTTGTGTTGGTGCAGGAAACCACTTTTGCACTTGTATTAGTGCGGAAAAACCACTTTTCGCACTTGTGTTAGTGTTGAAAAACCACTTTTCGCACTTGTGTTGGTGCAGGAAACCACTATTTCACTTGTATTAGTGTGGAAAAAACACTTGTTGCACTTGCGAAAGTATTGAAAAACCACTTTTCGCATTTGTGTTATTGTTGAAAAACCACTTTTCGCACTTGTGTTGGTGCAGGTAACCACTTTTGCACTTGTATTAGTGTGGAAAACCACTTTTCACACTTGTGTTGGTGCAGGATACCACTTTTGCACTTGTATTAGTGTGGAAAAAACACTTTTAGCACTTGTGATAGTGTTGAAAAACCACTTTTCGCACTTGTGTTATTGTTGAAAAACCACTTTTCGCACTTGTGTTGGTGCAGGAAACCACTTTTGCACTTGTATTAGTGTGGAAAAACCACTTTTCGCACTTGTGTTAGTGTTGAAAAACCACTTTTCGCACTGTTTTAGTGTTGAAAAACCACTTTTTGCACTTGTGTTAGTGTTGAAAAACCACTTTGCGCACTTGTGTTGGTGCAAGAAACCACTTTTGCACTTGTATTAGTGTGGAAAAAACACTTTTTGCACTTGTGATAGTGTTGAAAAACCACTTTTCGCACTTGTGTTAGTGTTGAAAAACCACTTTTCGCACTTGTGTTGGTGCAGGAAACCACTTTTGCACTTGCATTAGTGTGGAAAAACCACTTTTCGCACTTGTGTTAGTGTTGAAAAACCACTTTTCGCCCTTGATAGTGTTGAAAAACCACTTTTCGCACTTGTGTTGGTGCAGGAAACCACTTTTGCACTTGTATTAGTGTGGAAAAAACACTTTTTGCACTTGTGATAGTGTTGAAAAACCACTTTTCGCACTTGTGTTAGTGTTGAAAAACCACTTTTCGCACTTGTGTTGTTGCAGGAAACCACTTTTGCACTTGTATTAGTGTGGGAAAACCACTTTTCGCACTTGTGTTAGTGTTGAAAAACCACTTTTCGCACTTGTGTTAGTGTTGAAAAACCACTTTTCACACTTGTGTTGGTGCGGGAAACCACTTTTGCACTTGTATTAGTGTGGAAAAAACACTTTTTGCACTTGTGATACTGTTGAAAAACCACTTTTCGCACTTGTGTTATTGTTGAAAAACCACTTTTCGCACTTGTGTTGGTGCAGGAAACCACTTTTGCACTTGTATTAGTGTGGAAAAACCACTTTTCGCACTTGTGTTAGTGTTGAAAAACCACTTTTCGCACTTGTGTTAGTGTTGAAAAACCACTTTTTGCACTTGTGTTAGTGTTGAAAAACCACTTTTCGCACTTGTGTTGGTGCAGGAAACCACTTTTGCACTTGTATTAGTGTGGAAAAAACACTTTTTGCACTTGTGAAAGTGTTGAAATACCACTTTTCGCACTTGTGTTAGTGTTGAAAAACCACTTTTCGCACTTGTGTTGGTGCAGGAAACCACTTTTGCACTTGTATTAGTGTGGAACAAACACTTTTCGCACTTGTGTTAGTGTTGAAAAACCACTTTTCGCACTTGTGGTAGTGTTGAAAAACCACTTTTCGCACTTGTGTTGGTGCAGGAAACCACTTTTGCACTTGTATTAGTGTGGAAAAAACACTTGTTGCACTTGTGATAGTGTTGAAAACCACTTTTCGCACTTGTGTTAGTGTTGAAAAACCACTATTCGCACTTGTGTTAGTGTTGAAAAACCACTTTTCGCACTTGTGTTGGTGCAGGAAACCACTTTTGCACTTGTATTAGTGTGGAAAAAACACTTTTTGCACTTGTGATAGTGTAGAAAAACCACTTTTCGCACTTGTGTTAGTGTTGAAAAACCACTTTTCGCACTTGTGTTGATGCAGGAAACCACTTTTGCACTTGTATTAGTGTGGAAAAATCACTTTTCGCACTTGTGTTAGTGTTGAAAAACCACTTTTCGCACTTGTGTTAGTATTGAAAAACCACTTTTCGCACTTGTGTTAGTGTTGAAAAACCACTTTTCGCACTTGTGTTGGTGCAGGAAACCACTTTTGCACTTGTATTAGTGCGGAAAAACCACTTTTCGCACTTGTGTTAGTGTTGAAAAACCACTTTTCGCACTTGTGTTGGTGCAGGAAACCACTATTTCACTTGTATTAGTGTGGAAAAAACACTTGTTGCACTTGCGAAAGTATTGAAAAACCACTTTTCGCATTTGTGTTATTGTTGAAAAACCACTTTTCGCACTTGTGTTGGTGCAGGTAACCACTTTTGCACTTGTATTAGTGTGGAAAACCACTTTTCACACTTGTGTTGGTGCAGGATACCACTTTTGCACTTGTATTAGTGTGGAAAAAACACTTTTAGCACTTGTGATAGTGTTGAAAAACCACTTTTCGCACTTGTGTTATTGTTGAAAAACCACTTTTCGCACTTGTGTTGGTGCAGGAAACCACTTTTGCACTTGTATTAGTGTGGAAAAACCACTTTTCGCACTTGTGTTAGTGTTGAAAAACCACTTTTCGCACTGTTTTAGTGTTGAAAAACCACTTTTTGCACTTGTGTTAGTGTTGAAAAACCACTTTGCGCACTTGTGTTGGTGCAAGAAACCACTTTTGCACTTGTATTAGTGTGGAAAAAACACTTTTTGCACTTGTGATAGTGTTGAAAAACCACTTTTCGCACTTGTGTTAGTGTTGAAAAACCACTTTTCGCACTTGTGTTGGTGCAGGAAACCACTTTTGCACTTGTATTAGTGTGGAAAAACCACTTTTCGCACTTGTGTTAGTGTTGAAAAACCACTTTTCGCACTTGTGGTAGTGTTGAAAAACCACTTTTCGCACTTGTGTTAGTGTTGAAAAATCACTTTTCGCACTTGTGTTGGTGCAGGAAACCACTTTTGCACTTGTATTAGTGTGGAAAAAACACTTGTTGCACTTGTGATAGTGTTGAAAAACCACTTTTCGCACTTGTGTTAGTGTTGAAAAACCACTATTCGCACTTGTGTTAGTGTTGAAAAACCACTTTTCGCACTTGTGTTGGTCCAGGAAACCACTTTTGCACTTGTATTAGTGTAGAAAAAACACTTTTTGCACTTGTGATAGTGTTGAAAAACCACTTTTCGCACTTGTGTTAGTGTTGAAAAACAACTTTTCGCACTTGTGTTGGTGCAGGAAACCACTTTTGCACTTGTATTAGTGTTGAAAAACCACTTTTCGCACTTGTGTTAGTATTGAAAAACCACTTTTCGCACTTGTGTTGGTGCAGGAAACCACTTTTGCACTTGTATTAGTGTGGAAAAAACACTTTTTGCACTTGTGATAGTGTTGAAAAACCACTTTTCGCACTTGTGTTGGTGCAGGAAACCACTTTTGCACTTGTATTAGTGTGGAAAAAACACTTTTTGCACTTGTGATAGTGTTGAAAAACCACTTTTCGCACTTGTGTTGGTGCAGGAAACCACTTTTGCACTTGCATTAGTGTGGAAAAACCACTTTTCGCACTTGTGTTAGTGTTGAAAAACCACTTTTCGCACTTGTGATAGTGTTGAAAAACCACTTTTCGCACTTGTGTTGGTGCAGGAAACCACTTTTGCACTTGTATTAGTGTGGAAAAAACACTTTTTGCACTTGTGATAGTGTTGAAAAACCACTTTTCGCATTTGTGTTAGTGTTGAAAAACCACTTTTCGCACTTCTGTTGGTGCAGGAAACCACTTTTGCACTTGAATTAGTGTGGAAAAACCACTTTTCGCACTTGTGTTAGTGTTGAAAAACCACTTTTCGCACTTGTGTTAGTGTTGAAAAACCACTTTTCGCACTTGTGTTAGTGTTGAAAAACCACTTTTCGCACTTGTGTTGGTGCAGGAAACCACTTTTGCACTTGTATTAGTGTGGGAAAACCACTTTTCGCACTTGTGTTAGTGTTGAAAAACCACTTTTCGCACTTGTGTTAGTGTTGAAAAACCACTTTTCGCACTTGTGTTGGTGCAGGTAATCACTTTTGCACTTGTATTAGTGTGGAAAAAACACTTTTGCACTTGTGATAGTGTTGAAAAACCACTTTTCGCACTTGTGTTGGTGCAGGTAATCACTTTTGCACTTGTATTAGTGTGGAAAAAACACTTTTGCACTTGTATTAGTGTGGAAAAAACACTTTTTGCACTTGTGATAGTGTTGAAAAACCACTTTTCGCACTTGTGTTAGTGTTGAAAAACCACTTTTCGCACTTGTGTTGGTGCAGGAAACCACTTTTGCACTTGTATTAGTGTGGGAAAACCACTTTTCGCACTTGTGTTAGTGTTGAAAAACCACTTTTCGCACTTGTGTTAGTGTTGAAAAACCACTTTTCGCACTTGTGTTGGTGCAGGTAATCACTTTTGCACTTGTATTAGTGTGGAAAAAACACTTTTGCACTTGTGATAGTGTTGAAAAACCACTTTTCGCACTTATGTTATTGTTGAAAAACCACTTTTCGCACTTGTGTTGGGGCAGGAAACCACTTTTGCACTTGTATTAGTGTGGAAAAACTACTTTTCGCACTTGTGTTAGTGTTGAAAAACCACTTTTCGCACTTGTGTTAGTGTTGAAAAACCACTTTTTGCACTTGTGTTAGTGTTGAAAAACCACTTTTCGCACTTGTGTTAGTGTTGAAAAACCACTTTTCGCACTTGTGTTAGTGTTGAAAAACCACTTTTCGCACTTGTGTTGGTCCAGGAAACCACTTTTGCACTTGTATTAGTGTGGAAAAAACACTTTTTGCACTTGTGATAGTGTTGAAAAACCACTTTTCGCACTTGTGTTAGTGTTGAAAAACCACTTTTCGCACTTGTGTTGGTGCAGGAAACCACTTCTGCACTTGTATTAGTGTTGAAAAACCACTTTTCGCACTTGTGTTAGTGTTGAAAAACCACTTTTCGCATTTGTGTTATTGTTGAAAAACCACTTTTCGCACTTGTGTTGGTGCAGGTAACCACTTTTGCACTTGTATTAGTGTGGAAAACCACTTTTCGCACTTGTGTTGGTGCAGGATACCACTTTTGCACTTGTATTAGTGTGGAAAAAACACTTTTTGCACTTGTGATAGTGTTGAAAAACCACTTTTCGCACTTGTGTTATTGTTGAAAAACCACTTTTCGCACTTGTGTTGGTGCAGGAAACCACTTTTGCACTTGTATTAGTGTGGGAAAACCACTTTTCGCACTTGTGTTAGTGTTGAAAAACCACTTTTCGCACTGTTTTAGTGTTGAAAAACCACTTTTTGCACTTGTGTTAGTGTTGAAAAACCACTTTTCGCACTTGTGTTGGTGCAAGAAACCACTTTTGCACTTGTATTAGTGTGGAAAAAACACTTTTTGCACTTGTGATAGTGTTGAAAAACCACTTTTCGCACTTGTGTTAGTGTTGAAAAACCAGTTTTCGCACTTGTGTTGGTGCAGGAAACCACTTTTGCACTTGTATTAGTGTGGAAAAAACACTTTTCGCACTTGTGTTAGTGTTGAAAAACCACTTTTCGCACTTGTGGTAGTGTTGAAAAACCACTTTTCGCACTTGTGTTATTGTTGAAAAATCACTTTTCGCACTTGTGTTGGTGCAGGAAACCACTTTTGCACTTGTATTAGTGTGGAAAAAACACTTGTTGCACTTGTGATAGTGTTGAAAAACCACTTTTCGCACTTGTGTTAGTGTTGAAAAACCACTATTCGCACTTGTGTTAGTGTTGAAAAACCACTTTTCGCACTTGTGTTGGTCCAGGAAACCACTTTTGCACTTGTATTAGTGTGGAAAAAACACTTTTTGCACTTGTGATAGTGTTGAAAAACCACTTTTCGCACTTGTGTTAGTGTTGAAAAACCACTTTTCGCACTTGTGTTGGTGCAGGAAACCACTTTTGCACTTGTATTAGTGTTGAAAAACCACTTTTCGCACTTGTGTTAGTGTTGAAAAACCACTTTTCGCACTTGTGTTGGTGCAGGAAACCACTTTTGCACTTGTATTAGTGTGGAAAAAACACTTTTTGCACTTGTGATAGTGTTGAAAAACCACTTTTCGCACTTGTGTTGGTGCAGGAAACCACTTTTGCACTTGCATTAGTGTGGAAAAACCACTTTTCGCACTTGTGTTAGTGTTGAAAAACCACTTTTCGCACTTGTGATAGTGTTGAAAAACCACTTTTCGCACTTGTGTTGGTGCAGGAAACCACTTTTGCACTTGTATTAGTGTGGAAAAACCACTTTTGCACTTGTGTTAGTGTTGAAAAACCACTTTTCGCACTTGTGTTGGTGCAGGAAACCACTTTTGCACTTGTATTAGTGTGGAAAAAACACTTTTTGCACTTGTGATAGTGTTGAAAAACCACTTTTCGCACTTGTGTTAGTGTTGAAAAACCACTTTTCGCACTTGTGTTGTTGCAGGAAACCACTTTTGCACTTGTATTAGTGTGGGAAAACCACTTTTCGCACTTGTGTTAGTGTTGAAAAACCACTTTTCGCACTTGTGTTAGTGTTGAAAAACCACTTTTCGCACTTGTGTTGGTGCAGGTAATCACTTTTGCACTTGTATTAGTGTGGAAAAAACACTTTTGCACTTGTGATAGTGTTGAAAAACCACTTTTCGCACTGGTGTTATTGTTGAAAAACCACTTTTCGCACTTGTGTTGGTGCAGGAAACCACTTTTGCACTTGTATTAGTGTGGAAAAACTACTTTTCGCACTTGTGTTAGTGTTGAAAAACCACTTTTCGCACTTGTGTTAGTGTTGAAAAACCACTTTTTGCACTTGTGTTAGTGTTGAAAAACCACTTTTCGCACTTGTGTTAGTGTTGAAAAACCACTTTTCGCACTTGTGTTAGTGTTGAAAAACCACTTTTCGCACTTGTGTTGGTCCAGGAAACCACTTTTGCACTTGTATTAGTGTGGAAAAAACACTTTTTGCACTTGTGATAGTGTTGAAAAACCACTTTTCGCACTTGTGTTAGTGTTGAAAAACCACTTTTCGCACTTGTGTTGGTGCAGGAAACCACTTCTGCACTTGTATTAGTGTTGAAAAACCACTTTTCGCACTTGTGTTAGTGTTGAAAAACCACTTTTCGCACTTGTGTTGGTGCAGGAAACCACTTTTGCACTTGTATTAGTGTGGAAAAAACACTTTTTGCACTTGTGATAGTGTTTAAAAACCACTTTTCGCACTTGTGTTGGTGCAGGAAACCACTTTTGCACTTGCATTAGTGTGGAAAACCACTTTTCGCACTTGTGTTAGTGTTGAAAAACCACTTTTCGCACTTGTGATAGTGTTGAAAAACCACTTTTCGCACTTGTGTTGGTGCAGGAAACCACTTTTGCACTTGTATTAGTGTGGAAAAAACACTTTTTGCACTTGTGATAGTGTTGAAAAACCACTTTTCGCATTTGTGTTAGTGTTGAAAAACCACTTTTCGCACTTCTGTTGGTGCAGGAAACCACTTTTGCACTTGAATTAGTGTGGAAAAACCACTTTTCGCACTTGTGTTAGTGTTGAAAAACCACTTTTCGCACTTGTGTTAGTGTTGAAAAACCACTTTTCGCACTTGTGTTAGTGTTGAAAAACCACTTTTCGCACTTGTGTTGGTGCAGGAAACCACTTTTGCACTTGTATTAGTGTGGAAAAGACACTTTTTGCACTTGTGATAGTGTTGAAAAACCACTTTTCGCACTTGTGTTAGTGTTGAAAAACCACTTTTCGCACTTGTGTTGTTGCAGGAAACCACTTTTGCACTTGTATTAGTGTGGGAAAACCACTTTTCGCACTTGTGTTAGTGTTGAAAAACCACTTTTCGCACTTGTGTTAGTGTTGAAAAACCACTTTTCGCACTTGTGTTGGTGCAGGTAATCACTTTTGCACTTGTATTAGTGTGGAAAAAACACTTTTGCACTTGTGATAGTGTTGAAAAACCACTTTTCGCACTTGTGTTATTGTTGAAAAACCACTTTTCGCACTTGTGTTGGTGCAGGAAACCACTTTTGCACTTGTATTAGTGTGGAAAAACTACTTTTCGCACTTGTGTTAGTGTTGAAAAACCACTTTTCGCACTTGTGTTAGTGTTGAAAAACCACTTTTTGCACTTGTGTTAGTGTTGAAAAACCACTTTTCGCACTTGTGTTGGTGCAGGAAACCACTTTTGCACTTGTATTAGTGTGGAAAAAACACTTTTTGCACTTGTGATAGTGTTGAAAAACCACTTTTCGCACTTGTGTTGGTGCAGGAAACCACTTTTGCACTTGTATTAGTGTGGAAAAAACACTTTTCGCACTTGTGTTAGTGTTGAAAAACCACTTTTCGCACTTGTGGTAGTGTTGAAAAACCACTTTTCGCACTTGTGTTAGTGTTGAAAAATCACTTTTCGCACTTGTGTTGGTGCAGGAAACCACTTTTGCACTTGTATTAGTGTGGAAAAAACACTTGTTGCACTTGTGATAGTGTTGAAAAACCACTTTTCGCACTTGTGTTAGTGTTGAAAAACCACTATTCGCACTTGTGTTAGTGTTGAAAAACCACTTTTCGCACTTGTGTTGGTGCAGGAAACCACTTTTGCACTTGTATTAGTGTGGAAAAAACACTTTTTGCACTTGTGATAGTGTAGAAAAACCACTTTTCGCACTTGTGTTAGTGTTGAAAAACCACTTTTCGCACTTGTGTTGATGCAGGAAACCACTTTTGCACTTGTATTAGTGTGGAAAAAACACTTTTTGCACTTGTGATAGTGTAGAAAAACCACTTTTCGCACTTGTGTTAGTGTTGAAAAACCACTTTTCGCACTTGTGTTGATGCAGAAACCACTTTTGCACTTGTATTAGTGTGGAAAAATCACTTTTCGCACTTGTGTTAGTATTGAAAAACCACTTTTCGCACTTGTGTTAGTGTTGAAAAACCACTTTTCGCACTTGTGTTGGTGCAGGAAACCACTTTTGCACTTGTATTAGTGTGGAAAAACCACTTTTCGCACTTGTGTTAGTGTTGAAAAACCACTTTTCGCACTTGTGTTGGTGCAGGAAACCACTTTTGCACTTGTTTTAGTGTGTAAAAAACACTTGTTGCACTTGTGATAGTGTTGAAAAACCACTTTTCGCACTTGTGTTAGTGTTGAAAAACCATTTTCGCACTTGTGTTGTTGCAGGAAACCACTTTTGCACTTGTATTAGTGTGGGAAAACCACTTTTCGCACTTGTGTTAGTGTTGAAAAACCACTTTTCGCACTTGTGTTAGTGTTGAAAAACCACTTTTCGCACTTGTGTTGGTGCAGGTAATCACTTTTGCACTTGTATTAGTGTGGAAAAAACACTTTTGCACTTGTGATAGTGTTGAAAAAACACTTTTGCACTTGTGATAGTGTTGAAAAACCACTTTTCGCACTTGTGTTATTGTTGAAAAACCACTTTTCGCACTTGTGTTGGTGCAGGAAACCACTTTTGCACTTGTATTAGTGTGGAAAAACCACTTTTCGCACTTGTGTTAGTGTTGAAAAACCACTTTTCGCACTTGTGTTAGTGTTGAAAAACCACTTTTTGCACTTGTGTTAGTGTTGAAAAACCACTTTTCGCACTTGTGTTGGTGCAGGAAACCACTTTTGCACTTGTATTAGTGTGGAAAAAACACTTTTCGCACTTGTATTAGTGTTGAAAAACCACTTTTCGCACTTGTGGTAGTGTTGAAAAACCACTTTTCGCACTTGTGTTAGTGTTGAAAAACCACTTTTCGCACTTGTGTTGGTGCAGGAAACCACTTTTGCACTTGTATTAATGTGGAAAAAACACTTTTTGCACTTGTGATAGTGTTGAAAAACCACTTTTCGCACTTGTGTTAGTGTTGAAAAACCACTTTTCGCACTTGTGTTGGTGCAGGAAACCACTTTTGCACTTGTATTAGTGTGGAACAAACACTTTTCGCACTTGTGTTAGTGTTGAAAAACCACTTTTCGCACTTGTGTTGGTGCAGGAAACCACTTTTGCACTTGCATTAGTGTGGAAAAACCACTTTTCGCACTTGTGTTAGTGTTGAAAAACCACTTTTTGCACTTGATAGTGTTGAAAAACCACTTTTCGCACTTGTGTTAGTGTTGAAAAACCACTTTTCGCACTTGTGTTGGTGCAGGAAACCACTTTTGCACTTGTATTAGTGTGGAAAAACCACTTTTCGCACTTGTGTTAGTGTTGAAAAACCACTTTTCGCACTTGTGTTAGTGTTGAAAAACCACATTTCGCACTTGTGTTAGTGTTGAAAAACCACTTTTCGCACTTGTGTTGGTGCAGGAAACCACTTTTGCACTTGCATTAGTGTGGAAAAACCACTTTTCGCACTTGTGTTAGTGTTGAAAAACCACTTTTCGCCCTTGATAGTGTTGAAAAACCACTTTTCGCACTTGTGTTGGTGCAGGAAACCACTTTTGCACTTGTATTAGTGTGGAAAAAACACTTTTTGCACTTGTGATAGTGTTGAAAAACCACTTTTCGCACTTGTGTTAGTGTTGAAAAACCACTTTTCGCACTTGTGTTGTTGCAGGAAACCACTTTTGCACTTGTATTAGTGTGGGAAAACCACTTTTCGCACTTGTGTTAGTGTTGAAAAACCACTTTTCGCACTTGTGTTAGTGTTGAAAAACCACTTTTCACACTTGTGTTGGTGCAGGAAACCACTTTTGCACTTGTATTAGTGTGGAAAAAACACTTTTTGCACTTGTGATACTGTTGAAAAACCACTTTTCGCACTTGTGTTATTGTTGAAAAACCACTTTTCGCACTTGTGTTGGTGCAGGAAACCACTTTTGCACTTGTATTAGTGTGGAAAAACCACTTTTCGCACTTGTGTTAGTTTTGAAAAACCACTTTTCGCACTTGTGTTAGTGTTGAAAAACCACTTTTTGCACTTGTGTTAGTGTTGAAAAACCACTTTTCGCACTTGTGTTGGCCAGGAAACCACTTTTGCACTTGTATTAGTGTGGAAAAAACACTTTTTGCACTTGTGAAAGTGTTGAAATACCACTTTTCGCACTTGTGTTAGTGTTGAAAAACCACTTTTCGCACTTGTGTTGGTGCAGGAAACCACTTTTGCACTTGTATTAGTGTGGAACAAACACTTTTCGCACTTGTGTTAGTGTTGAAAAACCACTTTTCGCACTTGTGGTAGTGTTGAAAAACCACTTTTCGCACTTGTGTTGGTGCAGGAAACCACTTTTGCACTTGTATTAGTGTGGAAAAAACACTTGTTGCACTTGTGATAGTGTTGAAAACCACTTTTCGCACTTGTGTTAGTGTTGAAAAACCACTATTCGCACTTGTGTTAGTGTTGAAAAACCACTTTTCGCACTTGTCTTGGTGCAGGAAACCACTTTTGCACTTGTATTAGTGTGGAAAAAACACTTTTTGCACTTGTGATAGTGTAGAAAAACCACTTTTCGCACTTCTGTTAGTGTTGAAAAACCACTTTTCGCACTTGTGTTGATGCAGGAAACCACTTTTGCACTTGTATTAGTGTGGAAAAATCACTTTTCGCACTTGTGTTAGTGTTGAAAAACCACTTTTCGCACTTGTGTTAGTATTGAAAAACCACTTTTCGCACTTGTGTTAGTGTTGAAAAACCACTTTTCGCACTTGTGTTGGTGCAGGAAACCACTTTTGCACTTGTATTAGTGTGGAAAAACCACTTTTCGCACTTGTGTTAGTGTTGAAAAACCACTTTTCGCACTTGTGTTGGTGCAGGAAACCACTATTTCACTTGTATTAGTGTGGAAAAAACACTTGTTGCACTTGCGAAAGTATTGAAAAACCACTTTTCGCATTTGTGTTATTGTTGAAAAACCACTTTTCGCACTTGTGTTGGTGCAGGTAACCACTTTTGCACTTGTATTAGTGTGGAAAACCACTTTTCGCACTTGTGTTGGTGCAGGATACCACTTTTGCACTTGTATTAGTGTGGAAAAAACACTTTTTGCACTTGTGATAGTGTTGAAAAACCACTTTTCGCACTTGTGTTATTGTTGAAAAACCACTTTTCGCACTTGTGTTCGTGCAGGAAACCACTTTTGCACTTGTATTAGTGTGGAAAAACCACTTTTCGCACTTGTGTTAGTGTTGAAAAACCACTTTTCGCACTGTTTTAGTGTTGAAAAACCACTTTTTGCACTTGTGTTAGTGTTGAAAAACCACTTTTCGCACTTGTGTTGGGGCAAGAAACCACTTTTGCACTTGTATTAGTGTGGAAAAAACACTTTTTGCACTTGTGATAGTGTTGAAAAACCACTTTTCGCACTTGTGTTAGTGTTGAAAAACCACTTTTCGCACTTGTGTTGGTGCAGGAAACCACTTTTGCACTTGTATTAGTGTGGAAAAAACACTTTTCGCACTTGTGTTAGTGTTGAAAAACCACTTTTCGCACTTGTGGTAGTGTTGAAAAACCACTTTTCGCACTTGTGTTAGTGTTGAAAAATCACTTTTCGCACTTGTGTTGGTGCAGGAAACCACTTTTGCACTTGTATTAGTGTGGAAAAAACACTTGTTGCACTTGTGATAGTGTTGAAAAACCACTTTTCGCACTTGTGTTAGTGTTGAAAAACCACTATTCGCACTTGTGTTAGTGTTGAAAAACCACTTTTCGCACTTGTGTTGGTCCAGGAAACCACTTTTGCACTTGTATTAGTGTGGAAAAAACACTTTTTGCACTTGTGATAGTGTTGAAAAACCACTTTTCGCACTTGTGTTAGTGTTGAAAAACCACTTTTCGCACTTGTGTTGGTGCAGGAAACCACTTTTGCACTTGTATTAGTGTTGAGAAACCACTTTTCGCACTTGTGTTAGTGTTGAAAAACCACTTTTCGCACTTGTGTTGGTGCAGGAAACCACTTTTGCACTTGTATTAGTGTGGAAAAAACACTTTTTGCACTTGTGATAGTGTTGAAAAACCACTTTTCGCACTTGTGTTGGTGCAGGAAACCACTTTTGCACTTGCATTAGTGTGGAAAAACCACTTTTCGCACTTGTGTTAGTGTTGAAAAACCACTTTTCGCACTTGTGATAGTGTTGAAAAATCACTTTTCGCACTTGTGTTGGTGCAGGAAACCACTTTTGCACTTGTATTAGTGTGGAAAAAACACTTTTTGCACTTGTGATAGTGTTGAAAAACCACTTTTCGCATTTGTGTTAGTGTTGAAAAACCACTTTTCGCACTTCTGTTGGTGCAGGAAACCACTTTTGCACTTGAATTAGTGTGGAAAAACCACTTTTCGCACTTGTGTTAGTGTTGAAAAACCACTTTTCGCACTTGTGTTAGTGTTGAAAAACCACTTTTCGCACTTGTGTTAGTGTTGAAAAACCACTTTTCGCACTTGTGTTGGTGCAGGAAACCACTTTTGCACTTGTATTAGTGTGGAAAAAACACTTTTTGCACTTGTGATAGTGTTGAAAAACCACTTTTCGCACTTGTGTTAGTGTTGAAAAACCACTTTTCGCACTTGTGTTGTTGCAGGAAACCACTTTTGCACTTGTATTAGTGTGGGAAAACCACTTTTCGCACTTGTGTTAGTGTTGAAAAACCACTTTTCGCACTTGTGTTAGTGTTGAAAAACCACTTTTCGCACTTGTGTTGGTGCAGGTAATCACTTTTGCACTTGTATTAGTGTGGAAAAAACACTTTTGCACTTGTGATAGTGTTGAAAAACCACTTTTCGCACTTGTGTTATTGTTGAAAAACCACTTTTCGCACTTGTGTTGGTGCAGGAAACCACTTTTGCACTTGTATTAGTGTGGAAAAACTACTTTTCGCACTTGTGTTAGTGTTGAAAAACCACTTTTCGCACTTGTGTTAGTGTTGAAAAACCACTTTTTGCACTTGTGTTAGTGTTGAAAAACCACTTTTCGCACTTGTGTTAGTGTTGAAAAACCACTTTTCGCACTTGTGTTAGTGTTGAAAAACCACTTTTCGCACTTGTGTTGGTCCAGGAAACCACTTTTGCACTTGTATTAGTGTGGAAAAAACACTTTTTGCACTTGTGATAGTGTTGAAAAACCACTTTTCGCACTTGTGTTAGTGTTGAAAAACCACTTTTCGCACTTGTGTTGGTGCAGGAAACCACTTCTGCACTTGTATTAGTGTTGAAAAACCACTTTTCGCACTTGTGTTAGTGTTGAAAAACCACTTTTCGCACTTGTGTTGGTGCAGGAAACCACTTTTGCACTTGTATTAGTGTGGAAAAAACACTTTTTGCACTTGTGATAGTGTTGAAAAACCACTTTTCGCATTTGTGTTAGTGTTGAAAAACCACTTTTCGTACTTCTGTTGGTGCAGGAAACCACTTTTGCACTTGAATTAGTGTGGAAAAACCACTTTTCGCACTTGTGTTAGTGTTGAAAAACCACTTTTCGCACTTGTGTTAGTGTTGAAAAACCACTTTTCGCACTTGTGTTAGTGTTGAAAAACCACTTTTCGCACTTGTGTTGGTGCAGGAAACCACTTTTGCACTTGTATTAGTGTGGAAAAAACACTTTTTGCACTTGTGATAGTGTTGAAAAACCACTTTTCGCACTTGTGTTAGTGTTGAAAAACCACTTTTCGCACTTGTGTTGTTGCAGGAAACCACTTTTGCACTTGTATTAGTGTGGGAAAACCACTTTTCGCACTTGTGTTAGTGTTGAAAAACCACTTTTCGCACTTGTGTTAGTGTTGAAAAACCACTTTTCGCACTTGTGTTGGTGCAGGTAATCACTTTTGCACTTGTATTGGTGTGGAAAAAACACTTTTCGCACTTGTGTTAGTGTTGAAAAACCACTTTTCGCACTTGTGATAGTGTTGAAAAACCACTTTTCGCACTTGTGTTGGTGCAGGAAACCACTTTTGCACTTGTATTAGTGTGGAAAAAACACTTTTTGCACTTGTGATAGTGTTGAAAAACCACTTTTCGCACTTGTGTTAGTGTTGAAAAACCACTTTTCGCACTTGTGTTGTTGCAGGAAACCACTTTTGCACTTGTATTAGTGTGGGAAAACCACTTTTCGCACTTGTGTTAGTGTTGAAAAACCACTTTTCGCACTTGTGATAGTGTTTAAAAACCACTTTTCGCACTTGTGTTGGTGCAGGAAACCACTTTTGCACTTGTATTAGTGTGGAAAAAACACTTTTTGCACTTGTGATAGTGTTGAAAAACCACTTTTCGCACTTGTGTTAGTGTTGAAAAACCACTTTTCGCACTTGTGTTGTTGCAGGAAACCACTTTTGCACTTGTATTAGTGTGGGAAAACCACTTTTCGCACTTGTGTTAGTGTTGAAAAACCACTTTTCGCACTTGTGATAGTGTTTAAAAACCACTTTTCGCACTTGTGTTGGTGCAGGAAACCACTTTTGCACTTGCATTAGTGTGGAAAAACCACTTTTCGCACTTGTGTTAGTGTTGAAAAACCACTTTTCGCACTTGTGATAGTGTTGAAAAACCACTTTTCGCACTTGTGTTGGTGCAGGAAACCACTTTTGCACTTGTATTAGTGTGGAAAAAACACTTTTTGCACTTGTGATAGTGTTGAAAAACCACTTTTCGCATTTGTGTTAGTGTTGAAAAACCACTTTTCGTACTTCTGTTGGTGCAGGAAACCACTTTTGCACTTGAATTAGTGTGGAAAAACCACTTTTCGCACTTGTGTTAGTGTTGAAAAACCACTTTTCGCACTTGTGTTAGTGTTGAAAAACCACTTTTCGCACTTGTGTTAGTGTTGAAAAACCACTTTTCGCACTTGTGTTGGTGCAGGAAACCACTTTTGCACTTGTATTAGTGTGGAAAAAACACTTTTTGCACTTGTGATAGTGTTGAAAAACCACTTTTCGCACTTGTGTTAGTGTTGAAAAACCACTTTTCGCACTTGTGTTGTTGCAGGAAACCACTTTTGCACTTGTATTAGTGTGGGAAAACCACTTTTCGCACTTGTGTTAGTGTTGAAAAACCACTTTTCGCACTTGTGTTAGTGTTGAAAAACCACTTTTCGCACTTGTGTTGGTGCAGGTAATCACTTTTGCACTTGTATTGGTGTGGAAAAAACACTTTTGCACTTGTGATAGTGTTTAAAAACCACTTTTCGCACTTGTGTTATTGTTGAAAAACCACTTTTCGCACTTGTGTTGGTGCAGGAAACCACTTTTGCACTTGTATTAGTGTGGAAAAACTACTTTTCGCACTTGTGTTAGTGTTGAAAAACCACTTTTCGCACTTGTGTTAGTGTTGAAAAACCACTTTTTGCACTTGTGTTAGTGTTGAAAAACCACTTTTCGCACTTGTGTTGGTGCAGGAAACCACTTTTGCACTTGTATTAGTGTGGAAAAAACACTTTTTGCACTTGTGTTAGTGTTGAAAAACCACTTTTCGCACTTGTGTTGGTGCAGGAAACCACTTCTGCACTTGTATTAGTGTTGAAAAACCACTTTTCGCAATTGTGTTAGTGTTGAAAAACCACTTTTCGCACTTGTGTTGGTGCAGGAAACCACTTTTGCACTTGTATTAGTGTGGAAAAAACACTTTTTGCACTTGTGATAGTGTTGAAAAACCACTTTTCGCATTTGTGTTAGTGTTGAAAAACCACTTTTCGTACTTGTGTTATTGTTGAAAAACCACTTTTCGCACTTGTGTTGGTGCAGGAAACCACTTTTGCACTTGTATTAGTGTGGAAAAACTACTTTTCGCACTTGTGTTAGTGTTGAAAAACCACTTTTCGCACTTGTGTTAGTGTTGAAAAACCACTTTTCGCACTTGTGTTAGTGTTGAAAAACCACTTTTTGCACTTGTGTTAGTGTTGAAAAACCACTTTTCGCACTTGTGTTGGTGCAGGAAACCACTTTTGCACTTGTATTAGTGTGGAAAAAACACTTTTTGCACTTGTGATAGTGTTGAAAAACCACTTTTCGCACTTGTGTTGGTGCAGGAAACCACTTTTGCACTTGTATTAGTGTGGAAAAAACACTTTTCGCACTTGTGTTAGTGTTGAAAAACCACTTTTCGCACTTGTGGTAGTGTTGAAAAACCACTTTTCGCACTTGTGTTAGTGTTGAAAAACCACTTTTCGCACTTGTGTTGGTGCAGGAAACCACTTTTGCACTTGTATTAGTGTGGAAAAACCACTTTTCGCACTTGTGTTAGTGTTGAAAAACCACTTTTCGCACTTGTGTTAGTGTTGAAAAACCACTTTTTGCACTTGTGTTAGTGTTGAAAAACCACTTTTCGCACTTGTGTTGGCCAGGAAACCACTTTTGCACTTGTATTAGTGTGGAAAAAACACTTTTTGCACTTGTGAAAGTGTTGAAATACCACTTTTCGCACTTGTGTTAGTGTTGAAAAACCACTTTTCGCACTTGTGTTGGTGCAGGTAATCACTTTTGCACTTGTATTAGTGTGGAACAAACACTTTTCGCACTTGTGTTAGTGTTGAAAAACCACTTTTCGCACTTGTGGTAGTGTTGAAAAACCACTTTTCGCACTTGTGTTGGTGCAGGAAACCACTTTTGCACTTGTATTAGTGTGGAAAAAACACTTGTTGCACTTGTGATAGTGTTGAAAAACCACTTTTCGCACTTGTGTTAGTGTTGAAAAACCACTATTCGCACTTGTGTTAGTGTTGAAAAACCACTTTTCGCACTTGTGTTGGTGCAGGAAACCACTTTTGCACTTGTATTAGTGTGGAAAAAACACTTTTTGCACTTGTGATAGTGTAGAAAAACCACTTTTCGCACTTGTGTTAGTGTTGAAAAACCACTTTTCGCACTTGTGTTAGTGTTGAAAAACCACTTTTCGCACTTGTGTTAGTGTTGAAAAACCACTTTTCGCACTTGTGTTAGTGTTGAAAAACCACTTTTCGCACTTGTGTTGGTGCAGGAAACCACTTTTGCACTTGTATTAGTGTGGAAAAAACACTTTTTGCACTTGTGATAGTGTTGAAAAACCACTTTTCGCACTTGTGTTGGTGCAGGAAACCACTTTTCGCACTTGTGTTGGGGGCAAGAAACCACTTTTGCACTTGTATTAGTGTGGAAAAAACACTTTTTGCACTTGTGATAGTGTTGAAAAACCACTTTTCGCACTTGTGTTAGTGTTGAAAAACCACTTTTCGCACTTATGTTGGTGCAGGAAACCACTTTTGCACTTGTATTAGTGTGGAAAAAACACTTTTCGCACTTGTGTTAGTGTTGAAAAACCACTTTTCGCACTTGTGGTAGTGTTGAAAAACCACTTTTCGCACTTGAATTAGTGTGGGAAAACCACTTTTCGCACTTGTGTTAGTGTTGAAAAACCACTTTTCGCACTTGTGTTAGTGTTGAAAAACCACTTTTCGCACTTGTGTTAGTGTTGAAAAACCACTTTTCGCACTTGTGTTGGTGCAGGAAACCACTTTTGCACTTGTATTAGTGTGGAAAAAACACTTTTTGCACTTGTGATAGTGTTGAAAAACCACTTTTCGCACTTGTGTTAGTGTTGAAAAACCACTTTTCGCACTTGTGTTGTTGCAGGAAACCACTTTTGCACTTGTATTAGTGTGGGAAAACCACTTTTCGCACTTGTGTTAGTGTTGAAAAACCACTTTTCGCACTTGTGTTAGTGTTGAAAAACCACTTTTCGCACTTGTGTTGGTGCAGGTAATCACTTTTGCACTTGTATTAGTGTGGAAAAAACACTTTTGCACTTGTGATAGTGTTGAAAAACCACTTTTCGCACTTGTGTTATTGTTGAAAAACCACTTTTCGCACTTGTGTTGGTGCAGGAAACCACTTTTGCACTTGTATTAGTGTGGAAAAACTACTTTTCGCACTTGTGTTAGTGTTGAAAAACCACTTTTCGCACTTGTGTTAGTGTTGAAAAACCACTTTTTGCACTTGTGTTAGTGTTGAAAAACCACTTTTCGCACTTGTGTTAGTGTTGAAAAACCACTTTTCGCACTTGTGTTAGTGTTGAAAAACCACTTTTCGCACTTGTGTTGGTCCAGGAAACCACTTTTGCACTTGTATTAGTGTGGAAAAAACACTTTTTGCACTTGTGATAGTGTTGAAAAACCACTTTTCGCACTTGTGTTAGTGTTGAAAAACCACTTTTCGCACTTGTGTTGGTGCAGGAAACCACTTCTGCACTTGTATTAGTGTTGAAAAACCACTTTTCGCACTTGTGTTAGTGTTGAAAAACCACTTTTCGCACTTGTGTTGGTGTAGGAAACCACTTTTGCACTTGTATTAGTGTGGAAAAAACACTTTTTGCACTTGTGATAGTGTTGAAAAACCACTTTTCGCACTTGTGTTGGTGCAGGAAACCACTTTTGCCCTTGCATTAGTGTGGAAAAACCACTTTTCGCACTTGTGTTAGTGTTGAAAAACCACTTTTCGCACTTGTGATAGTGTTGAAAAACCATTTTTCGCACTTGTGTTGGTGCAGGAAACCACTTTTGCACTTGTATTAGTGTGGAAAAAACACTTTTTGCACTTGTGATAGTGTTGAAAAACCACTTTTCGCATTTGTGTTAGTGTTGAAAAACCACTTTTCGTACTTCTGTTGGTGCAGGAAACCACTTTTGCACTTGAATTAGTGTGGAAAAACCACTTTTCGCACTTGTGTTAGTGTTGAAAAACCACTTTTCGCACTTGTGTTAGTGTTGAAAAACCACTTTTCGCACTTGTGTTAGTGTTGAAAAACCACTTTTCGCACTTGTGTTGGTGCAGGAAACCACTTTTGCACTTGTATTAGTGTGGAAAAAACACTTTTTGCACTTGTGATAGTGTTGAAAAACCACTTTTCGCACTTGTGTTAGTGTTGAAAAACCACTTTTCGCACTTGTGTTGTTGCAGGAAACCACTTTTGCACTTGTATTAGTGTGGGAAAACCACTTTTCGCACTTGTGTTAGTGTTGAAAAACCACTTTTCGCACTTGTGTTAGTGTTGAAAAACCACTTTTCGCACTTGTGTTGGTGCAGGTAATCACTTTTGCACTTGTATTGGTGTGGAAAAAACACTTTTGCACTTGTGATAGTGTTTAAAAACCACTTTTCGCACTTGTGTTATTGTTGAAAAACCACTTTTCGCACTTGTGTTGGTGCAAGAAACCACTTTTGCACTTGTATTAGTGTGGAAAAACTACTTTTCGCACTTGTGTTAGTGTTGAAAAACCACTTTTCGCATTTGTGTTAGTGTTGAAAAACCACTTTTCGCACTTCTGTTGGTGCAGGAAACCACTTTTGCACTTGAATTAGTGTGGAAAAACCACTTTTCGCACTTGTGTTAGTGTTGAAAAACCACTTTTCGCACTTGTGTTAGTGTTGAAAAACCACTTTTCGCACTTGTGTTAGTGTTGAAAAACCACTTTTCGCACTTGTGTTGGTGCAGGAAACCACTTTTGCACTTGTATTAGTGTGGAAAAAACACTTTTTGCACTTGTGATAGTGTTGAAAAACCACTTTTCGCACTTGTGTTAGTGTTGAAAAACCACTTTTCGCACTTGTGTTGTTGCAGGAAACCACTTTTGCACTTGTATTAGTGTGGGAAAACCACTTTTCGCACTTGTGTTAGTGTTGAAAAACCACTTTTCTCACTTGTGTTAGTGTTGAAAAACCACTTTTCGCACTTGTGTTGGTGCAGGTAATCACTTTTGCACTTGTATTAGTGTGGAAAAAACACTTTTGCACTTGTGATAGTGTTGAAAAACCACTTTTCGCACTTGTGTTATTGTTGAAAAACCACTTTTCGCACTTGTGTTGGTGCAGGAAACCACTTTTGCACTTGTATTAGTGTGGAAAAACTACTTTTCGCACTTGTGTTAGTGTTGAAAAACCACTTTTCGCACTTGTGTTAGTGTTGAAAAACCACTTTTTGCACTTGTGTTAGTGTTGAAAAACCACTTTTCGCACTTGTGTTAGTGTTGAAAAACCACTTTTCGCACTTGTGTTAGTGTTGAAAAACCACTTTTCGCACTTGTGTTGGTCCAGGAAACCACTTTTGCACTTGTATTAGTGTGGAAAAAACACTTTTTGCACTTGTGATAGTGTTGAAAAACCACTTTTCGCACTTGTGTTAGTGTTGAAAAACCACTTTTCGCACTTGTGTTGGTGCAGGAAACCACTTCTGCACTTGTATTAGTGTTGAAAAACCACTTTTCGCACTTGTGTTAGTGTTGAAAAACCACTTTTCGCATTTGTGTTATTGTTGAAAAACCACTTTTCGCACTTGTGTTGGTGCAGGTAACCACTTTTGCACTTGTATTAGTGTGGAAAACCACTTTTCGCACTTGTGTTGGTGCAGGATACCACTTTTGCACTTGTATTAGTGTGGAAAAAACACTTTTTGCACTTGTGATAGTGTTGAAAAACCACTTTTCGCACTTGTGTTATTGTTGAAAAACCACTTTTCGCACTTGTGTTGGTGCAGGAAACCACTTTTGCACTTGTATTAGTGTGGAAAAACCACTTTTCGCACTTGTGTTAGTGTTGAAAAACCACTTTTCGCACTGTTTTAGTGTTGAAAAACCACTTTTTGCACTTGTGTTAGTGTTGAAAAACCACTTTTCGCACTTGTGTTGGTGCAAGAAACCACTTTTGCACTTGTATTAGTGTGGAAAAAACACTTTTTGCACTTGTGATAGTGTTGAAAAACCACTTTTCGCACTTGTGTTAGTGTTGAAAAACCACTTTTCGCACTTGTGTTGGTGCAGGAAACCACTTTTGCACTTGTATTAGTGTGGAAAAAACACTTTTCGCACTTGTGTTAGTGTTGAAAAACCACTTTTCGCACTTGTGGTAGTGTTGAAAAACCACTTTTCGCACTTGTGTTAGTGTTGAAAAATCACTTTTCGCACTTGTGTTGGTGCAGGAAACCACTTTTGCACTTGTATTAGTGTGGAAAAAACACTTGTTGCACTTGTGATAGTGTTGAAAAACCACTTTTCGCACTTGTGTTAGTGTTGAAAAACCACTATTCGCACTTGTGTTAGTGTTGAAAAACCACTTTTCGCACTTGTGTTGGTCCAGGAAACCACTTTTGCACTTGTATTAGTGTGGAAAAAACACTTTTTGCACTTGTGATAGTGTTGAAAAACCACTTTTCGCACTTGTGTTAGTGTTGAAAAACCACTTTTCGCACTTGTGTTGGTGCAGGAAACCACTTTTGCACTTGTATTAGTGTTGAAAAACCACTTTTCGCACTTGTGTTAGTGTTGAAAAACCACTTTTCGCACTTGTGTTGGTGCAGGAAACCACTTTTGCACTTGTATTAGTGTGGAAAAAACACTTTTTGCACTTGTGATAGTGTTGAAAAACCACTTTTCGCACTTGTGTTGGTGCAGGAAACCACTTTTGCACTTGCATTAGTGTGGAAAAACCACTTTTCGCACTTGTGTTAGTGTTGAAAAACCACTTTTCGCACTTGTGATAGTGTTGAAAAACCACTTTTCGCACTTGTGTTGGTGCAGGAAACCACTTTTGCACTTGTATTAGTGTGGAAAAACCACTTTTGCACTTGTGTTAGTGTTGAAAAACCACTTTTCGCACTTGTGTTGGTGCAGGAAACCACTTTTGCACTTGTATTAGTGTGGAAAAAACACTTTTTGCACTTGTGATAGTGTTGAAAAACCACTTTTCGCACTTGTGTTAGTGTTGAAAAACCACTTTTCGCACTTGTGTTGTTGCAGGAAACCACTTTTGCACTTGTATTAGTGTGGGAAAACCACTTTTCGCACTTGTGTTAGTGTTGAAAAACCACTTTTCGCACTTGTGTTAGTGTTGAAAAACCACTTTTCGCACTTGTGTTGGTGCAGGTAATCACTTTTGCACTTGTATTAGTGTGGGAAAAACACTTTTGCACTTGTGATAGTGTTGAAAAACCACTTTTCGCACTTGTGTTAGTGTTGAAAAACCACTTTTCGCACTTGTGTTGGTGCAAGAAACCACTTTTGCACTTGTATTAGTGTGGAAAAACTACTTTTCGCACTTGTGTTAGTGTTGAAAAACCACTTTTCGCACTTGTGTTAGTGTTGAAAAACCACTTTTCGCACTTGTGTTAGTGTTGAAAAACCACTTTTCGCACTTGTGTTGGTGCAGGAAACCACTTTTGCACTTGTATTAGTGTGGAAAAAACACTTTTTGCACTTGTGATAGTGTTGAAAAACCACTTTTCGCACTTGTGTTATTGTTGAAAAACCACTTTTCGCACTTGTGTTGGTGCAGGAAACCACTTTTGCACTTGTATTAGTGTGGAAAAACTACTTTTCGCACTTGTGTTAGTGTTGAAAAACCACTTTTCGCACTTGTGTTAGTGTTGAAAAACCACTTTTTGCACTTGTGTTAGTGTTGAAAAACCACTTTTCGCACTTGTGTTAGTGTTGAAAAACCACTTTTCGCACTTGTGTTAGTGTTGAAAAACCACTTTTCGCACTTGTGTTGGTCCAGGAAACCACTTTTGCACTTGTATTAGTGTGGAAAAAACACTTTTTGCACTTGTGATAGTGTTGAAAAACCACTTTTCGCACTTGTGTTAGTGTTGAAAAACCACTTTTCGCACTTGTGTTGGTGCAGGAAACCACTTCTGCACTTGTATTAGTGTTGAAAAACCACTTTTCGCACTTGTGTTAGTGTTGAAAAACCACTTTTCGCATTTGTGTTATTGTTGAAAAACCACTTTTCGCACTTGTGTTGGTGCAGGTAACCACTTTTGCACTTGTATTAGTGTGGAAAACCACTTTTCGCACTTGTGTTGGTGCAGGATACCACTTTTGCACTTGTATTAGTGTGGAAAAAACACTTTTTGCACTTGTGATAGTGTTGAAAAACCACTTTTCGCACTTGTGTTGGTGTTGAAAAACCACTTTTCGCACTTGTGTTGGTGCAGGAAACCACTTTTGCACTTGTATTAGTGTGGAAAAACCACTTTTCGCACTTGTGTTAGTGTTGAAAAACCACTTTTCGCACTGTTTTAGTGTTGAAAAACCACTTTTTGCACTGTGTTAGTGTTGAAAAACCACTTTTCGCACTTGTGTTGGTGCAAGAAACCACTTTTGCACTTGTATTAGTGTGGAAAAAACACTTTTTGCACTTGTGATAGTGTTGAAAAACCACTTTTCGCACTTGTGTTAGTGTTGAAAAACCACTTTTCGCACTTGTGTTGGTGCAGGAAACCACTTTTGCACTTGTATTAGTGTGGAAAAAACACTTTTCGCACTTGTGTTAGTGTTGAAAAACCACTTTTCGCACTTGTGGTAGTGTTGAAAAACCACTTTTCGCACTTGTGTTAGTGTTGAAAAATCACTTTTCGCACTTGTGTTGGTGCAGGAAACCACTTTTGCACTTGTATTAGTGTGGAAAAAACACTTGTTGCACTTGTGATAGTGTTGAAAAACCACTTTTCGCACTTGTGTTAGTGTTGAAAAACCACTATTCGCACTTGTGTTAGTGTTGAAAAACCACTTTTCGCACTTGTGTTGGTCCAGGAAACCACTTTTGCACTTGTATTAGTGTGGAAAAAACACTTTTTGCACTTGTGATAGTGTTGAAAAACCACTTTTCGCACTTGTGTTAGTGTTGAAAAACCACTTTTCGCACTTGTGTTGGTGCAGGAAACCACTTTTGCACTTGTATTAGTGTTGAAAAACCACTTTTCGCACTTGTGTTAGTGTTGAAAAACCACTTTTCGCACTTGTGTTGGTGCAGGAAACCACTTTTGCACTTGTATTAGTGTGGAAAAAACACTTTTTGCACTTGTGATAGTGTTGAAAAACCACTTTTCGCACTTGTGTTGGTGCAGGAAACCACTTTTGCACTTGCATTAGTGTGGAAAAACCACTTTTCGCACTTGTGTTAGTGTTGAAAAACCACTTTTCGCACTTGTGATAGTGTTGAAAAACCACTTTTCGCACTTGTGTTGGTGCAGGAAACCACTTTTGCACTTGTATTAGTGTGGAAAAACCACTTTTGCACTTGTGTTAGTGTTGAAAAACCACTTTTCGCACTTGTGTTGGTGCAGGAAACCACTTTTGCACTTGTATTAGTGTGGAAAAAACACTTTTTGCACTTGTGATAGTGTTGAAAAACCACTTTTCGCACTTGTGTTAGTGTTGAAAAACCACTTTTCGCACTTGTGTTGTTGCAGGAAACCACTTTTGCACTTGTATTAGTGTGGGAAAACCACTTTTCGCACTTGTGTTAGTGTTGAAAAACCACTTTTCGCACTTGTGTTAGTGTTGAAAAACCACTTTTCGCACTTGTGTTGGTGCAGGTAATCACTTTTGCACTTGTATTAGTGTGGGAAAAACACTTTTGCACTTGTGATAGTGTTGAAAAACCACTTTTCGCACTTGTGTTATTGTTGAAAAACCACTTTTCGCACTTGTGTTGGTGCAGGAAACCACTTTTGCACTTGTATTAGTGTGGAAAAACTACTTTTCGCACTTGTGTTAGTGTTGAAAAACCACTTTTCGCACTTGTGTTAGTGTTGAAAAACCACTTTTTGCACTTGTGTTAGTGTTGAAAAACCACTTTTCGCACTTGTGTTAGTGTTGAAAAACCACTTTTCGCACTTGTGTTAGTGTTGAAAAACCACTTTTCGCACTTGTGTTGGTCCAGGAAACCACTTTTGCACTTGTATTAGTGTGGAAAAAACACTTTTTGCACTTGTGATAGTGTTGAAAAACCACTTTTCGCACTTGTGTTAGTGTTGAAAAACCACTTTTCGCACTTGTGTTGGTGCAGGAAACCACTTCTGCACTTGTATTAGTGTTGAAAAACCACTTTTCGCACTTGTGTTAGTGTTGTAAAACCACTTTTCGCACTTGTGTTGGTGCAGGAAACCACTTTTGCACTTGTATTAGTGTGGAAAAAACACTTTTTGCACTTGTGATAGTGTTTAAAAACCACTTTTCGCACTTGTGTTGGTGCAGGAAACCACTTTTGCACTTGCATTAGTGTGGAAAAACCACTTTTCGCACTTGTGTTAATGTTGAAAAACCACTTTTCGCACTTGTGATAGTGTTGAAAAACCACTTTTCGCACTTGTGTTGGTGCAGGAAACCACTTTTGCACTTGTATTAGTGTGTAAAAAACACTTTTTGCACTTGTGATAGTGTTGAAAAACCACTTTTCGCACTTGTGTTGGTGCAGGAAACCACTTTTGCACTTGCATTAGTGTGGAAAAACCACTTTTCGCACTTGTGTTAGTGTTGAAAAACCACTTTTCGCACTTGTGATAGTGTTGAAAAATCACTTTTCGCACTTGTGTTGGTGCAGGTAATCACTTTTGCACTTGTATTAGTGTGGAAAAAACACTTTTTGCACTTGTGATAGTGTTGAAAAACCACTTTTCGCATTTGTGTTAGTGTTGAAAAACCACTTTTCGCACTTCTGTTGGTGCAGGAAACCACTTTTGCACTTGAATTAGTGTGGAAAAACCACTTTTCGCACTTGTGTTAGTGTTGAAAAACCACTTTTCGCACTTGTGTTAGTGTTGAAAAACCACTTTTCGCACTTGTGTTAGTGTTGAAAAACCACTTTTCGCACTTGTGTTGGTGCAGGAAACCACTTTTGCACTTGTATTAGTGTGGAAAAAACACTTTTTGCACTTGTGATAGTGTTGAAAAACCACTTTTCGCACTTGTGTTAGTGTTGAAAAACCACTTTTCACACTTGTGTTGTTGCAGGAAACCACTTTTGCACTTGTATTAGTGTGGGAAAACCACTTTTCGCACTTGTGTTAGTGTTGAAAAACCACTTTTCGCACTTGTGTTAGTGTTGAAAAACCACTTTTCGCACTTGTGTTGGTGCAGGTAATCACTTTTGCACTTGTATTAGTGTGGAAAAAACACTTTTGCACTTGTGATAGTGTTGAAAAACCACTTTTCGCACTTGTGTTATTGTTGAAAAACCACTTTTCGCACTTGTGTTGGTGCAGGAAACCACTTTTGCA
>NW_027618669.1:0-64935 GCF_964187855.1 Myxine glutinosa
CGCACTTGTGTTAGTGTTGAAAAACCACTTTTCGCACTAGTGTTAGTGTTGAAAAACCACTTTTCGCACTGGTGTTAGTGTTGAAAAACCACTTTTCGCACTTGTGTTGGTGCAGGAAACCACTTTTGCACTTGTATTAGTGTGGAAAAACCACTTTTCGCACTTGTGTTAGTGTTGAAAAACCACTTTTCGCACTTGTGTTAGTGTTGAAAAACCACTTTTCGCACTTGTGTTAGTGTTGAAAAACCACTTTTCGCACTTGTGTTAGTGTTGAAAAACCACTTTTCGCACTTGTGTTGGTGCAGGAAACCACTTTTGCACTTGTATTAGTGTGGAAAAAACACTTTTCGCACTTGTGTTAGTGTTGAAAAACCACTTTTCGCACTTGTGTTGGTGCAGGAAACCACTTTTGCACTTGTATTAGTGTGGAAAAACCACTTTTCGCACTGGTGTTAGTGTTGAAAAACCACTTTTCGCACTTGTGTTGGTGCAGGAAACCACTTTTGCACTTGTATTAGTGTGGAAAAAACACTTTTCGCACTTGTGTTAGTGTTGAAAAACCACTTTTCGCACTTGTGTTGGTGCAGGAAACCACTTTTGCACTTGTATTAGTGTGGAAAAACCACTTTTCGCACTGGTGTTAGTGTTGAAAAACCACTTTTCGCACTTGTGTTGGTGCAGGAAACCACTTTTGCACTTGTATTAGTGTGGAAAAACCACTTTTCGCACTTGTGTTAGTGTTGAAAAACCACTTTTCGCACTTGTGTTAGTGTTGAAAAACCACTTTTCGCACTTGTGTTGGTGCAGGAAACCACTTTTGCACTTGTATTAGTGTGAAAAAAACACTTTTTGCACTTGTGATAGTGTTGAAAAACCACTTTTAGCACTTGTGTTAGTGTTGAAAAACCACTTTTCGCACTTGTGTTAGTGTTGAAAAACCACTTTTCGCACTTGTGTTGGTGCAGGAAACCACTTTTGCACTTGTATTAGTGTGGAAAAAACTATTTTTGCACTTGTGATAGTGTTGAAAAACCACTTTTCGCACATGTGTTAGTGTTGAAAAACCACTTTTCGCACTTGTGTTAGTGTTGAAAAACCACTTTTCGCACTTGTGTTGGTGCAGGAAACCACTTTTGCACTTGTATTAATGTGGACAAAAACACTTTTTGCACTTGTGATAGTGTTGAAAAACCACTTTTCGCACTTGTGTTAGTGTTGAAAAACCACTTTTCGCAATTGTATTGGTGCAGGAAACCACTTTTGCACTTGTATTAGTGTGGAAAAACCACTTTTCGCCCTTGTGTTAGTGTTGAAAAACCACTTTTCGCACTTGTGTTAGTGTTGAAAAACCACTTTTCGCACTTGTGTTAGTGTTGAAAAACCACTTTTCGCACTTGTGTTGGTGCAGGAAACCACTTTTGCACTTGTATTAGTGTGGAAAAAACACCTTTCGCACTTGTGTTAGTGTTGAAAAACCACTTTTCGCACTTGTGTTAGTGTTGAAAAACCACTTTTCGCACTTGTGTTGGTGCAGGAAACCACTTTTGCACTTGTATTAGTGTGGAAAAAACACTTTTTGCACTTGTGATAGTGTTGAAAAACCACTTTTCGCACTTGTGTTAGTGTTGAAAAACCACTTTTCGCACTTGTGTTAGTGTAGAAAAACCACTTTCGCACTTGTGTTGGTGCAGGAAACCACTTTTGCACTTGTATTAGTGTGGAAAAAACTATTTTTGCACTTGTGATAGTGTTGAAAAACCACTTTTCGCACTTGTGTTAGTGTTGAAAAACCACTTTTCGCACTTGTGTTAGTGTTGAAAAACCACTTTTCGCACTTGTGTTGGTGCAGGAAACCACTTTTGCACTTGTATTAGTGTGGACAAAAACACTTTTTGCACTTGTGATAGTGTTGAAAAACCACTTTTTGCACTTGTGTTAGTGTTGAAAAACCACTTTTCGCACTTGTATTGGTGCAGGAAACCACTTTTGCACTTGTATTAGTGTGGAAAAAACACTTTTTGCACTTGTGATAGTGTTGAAAAACCACTTTTTGCACTTGTGTTAGTGTTGAAAAACCACTTTTCGCACTTGTATTGGTGCAGGAAACCACTTTTGCACTTGTATTAGTGTGGAAAAAACACTTTTTGCACTTGTGATAGTGTTGAAAAACCACTTTTCGCACTTGTGTTAGTGTTGAAAAACCACTTTTCGCACTTGTGTTGGTGCAGGAAACCACTTTTGCACTTGTATTAGTGTGGAAAAACCACTTTTCGCCCTTGTGTTAGTGTTGAAAAACCACTTTTCGCACTTGTGTTAGTGTTGAAAAACCACTTTTCGCACTTGTGTTAGTGTTGAAAAACCACTTTTCGCACTTGTGTTGGTGCAGGAAACCACTTTTGCACTTGTATTAGTGTGGAAAAAACACCTTTCGCACTTGTGTTAGTGTTGAAAAACCACTTTTCGCACTTGTGTTAGTGTTGAAAAACCACTTTTCGCACTTGTGTTGGTGCAGGAAACCACTTTTGCACTTGTATTAGTGTGGAAAAAACACTTTTTGCACTTGTGATAGTGTTGAAAAACCACTTTTCGCACTTGTGTTAGTGTTGAAAAACCACTTTTCGCACTTGTGTTAGTGTAGAAAAACCACTTTCGCACTTGTGTTGGTGCAGGAAACCACTTTTGCACTTGTATTAGTGTGGAAAAAACTATTTTTGCACTTGTGATAGTGTTGAAAAACCACTTTTCGCACTTGTGTTAGTGTTGAAAAAACACTTTTCGCACTTGTGTTAGTGTTGAAAAACCACTTTTCGCACTTGTGTTGGTGCAGGAAACCACTTTTGCACTTGTATTAGTGTGGACAAAAACAGTTTTTGCACTTGTGATAGTGTTGAAAAACCACTTTTTGCACTTGTGTTAGTGTTGAAAAACCACTTTTCGCACTTGTATTGGTGCAGGAAACCACTTTTGCACTGGTATTAGTGTGGAAAAACCACTTTTCGCACTTGTGTTAGTGTTGAAAAACCACTTTTCGCACTTGTGTTAGTGTTGAAAAACCACTTTTGACACTTGTGTTAGTGTTGAAAAACCACTTTTCGCACTTGTGTTGGTGCAGGAAACCACTTTTGCACTTGTATTAGTGTGGAAAAAACACCTTTCGCACTTGTGTTAGTGTTGAAAAACCACTTTTCGCACTTGTGTTAGTGTTGAAAAACCACTTTTCGCACTTGTGTTAGTGTTGAAAAACCACTTTTCGCACTTGTGTTGGTGCAGGAAACCACTTTTGCACTTGTATTAGTGTGGAAAAAACACTTTTTGCACTTGTGATAGTGTTGAAAAACCACTTTTCGCACTTGTGTTAGTGTTGAAAAACCACTTTTCGCACTTGTGTTGGTGCAGGAAACCACTTTTGCACTTGTATTAGTGTGGAAAAAACACTTTTTGCACTTGTGATAGTGTTGAAAAACCACTTTTCGCACTTGTGTTAGTGTTGAAAAACCACTTTTCGCACTTGTGTTGGTGCAGGAAACCACTTTTGCACTTGTATTAGTGTGGAAAAAACACCTTTCGCACTTGTGTTAGTGTTGAAAAACCACTTTTCGCACTTGTGTTAGTGTTGAAAAACCACTTTTCGCACTTGTGTTAGTGTTGAAAAACCACTTTTCGCACTTGTGTTGGTGCAGGAAACCACTTTTGCACTTGTATTAGTGTGGAAAAAACACTTTTTGCACTTGTGATAGTGTTGAAAAACCACTTTTCGCACTTGTGTTAGTGTTGAAAAACCACTTTTCGCACTTGTGTTGGTGCAGGAAACCACTTTTGCACTTGTATTAGTGTGGAAAAAACACATTTTGCACTTGTGATAGTGTTGAAAAACCACTTTTCGCACTTGTGTTAGTGTTGAAAAACCACTTTTCGCACTTGTGTTGGGGCAGGAAACCACTTTTGCACTTGTATTAGTGTGGAAAAAACACTTTTCGCACTTGTGTTAGTGTTGAAAAACCACTTTTCGCACTTGTGTTAGTGTTGAAAAACCACTTTTCGCACTTGTGTTAGTGTAGAAAAACCACTTTCGCACTTGTGTTGGTGCAGGAAACCACTTTTGCACTTGTATTAGTGTGGAAAAAACTATTTTTGCACTTGTGATAGTGTTGAAAAACCACTTTTCGCACTTGTGTTAGTGTTGAAAAACCACTTTTCGCACTTTTGTTAGTGTTGAAAAACCACTTTTCGCACTTGTGTTGGTGCAGGAAACCACTTTTGCACTTGTATTAGTGTGGACAAAAACACTTTGCGCACTTGTGTTAGTGTTGAAAAACCACTTTTCGCACTTGTGTTAGTGTTGAAAAACCACTTTTTGCACTTGTGTTAGTGTTGAAAAACCAATTTTCGCACTTGTGTTGGTGCAGGAAACCACTTTTGCACTTGTATTAGTGTGGAAAAACCACTTTTCGCACTGGTGTTAGTGTTGAAAAACCACTTTTCGCACTTGTGTTGGTGCAGGAAACCACTTTTGCACTTGTATTAGTGTGGAAAAACCACTTTTTGCACTTGTGTTAGTGTTGAAAAACCACTTTTCGCACTTGTGTTAGTGTTGAAAAACCACTTTTCGCACTTGTGTTAGTGTTGAAAAACCACTTTTCGCACTTGTGTTGGTGCAGGAAACCACTTTTGCACTTGTATTAGTGTGAAAAAAACACTTTTTGCACTTGTGTTAGTGTTGAAAAACCACTTTTCGCACTTGTGTTAGTGTTGAAAAACCACTTTTCGCACTTGTGTTGGTGCAGGAAACCACTTTTGCACTTGTATTAGTGTGGAAAAAACTATTTTTGCACTTGTGATAGTGTTGAAAAACCACTTTTCGCACTTGTGTTAGTGTTAAAAACCACTTTTCGCACTTGTGTTAGTGTTGAAAACCACTTTTCGCACTTGTGTTGGTGCAGGAAACCACTTTTGCACTTGTATTAGTGTGGACAAAAACACTTTTTGCACTTGTGATAGTGTTGAAAAACCACTTTTCGCACTTGTGTTAGTGTTGAAAAACCACTTTTCGCACTTGTATTGGTGCAGGAAACCACTTTTGCACTTGTATTAGTGTGGAAAAACCACTTTTCGCACTTGTGTTAGTGTTGAAAAACCACTTTTCGCACTTGTGTTAGTGTTGAAAAACCACTTTTCGCACTTGTGTTAGTGTTGAAAAACCACTTTTCGCACTTGTGTTGGTGCAGGAAACCACTTTTGCACTTGTATTAGTGTGGAAAAAACACCTTTCGCACTTGTGTTAGTGTTGAAAAACCACTTTTCGCACTTGTGTTAGTGTTGAAAAACCACTTTTCGCACTTGTGTTGGTGCAGGAAACCACTTTTGCACTTGTATTAGTGTGGAAAAAACACTTTTTGCACTTGTGATAGTGTTGAAAAACCACTTTTCGCACTTGTGTTAGTGTTGAAAAACCACTTTTCGCACTTGTGTTGGTGCAGGAAACCACTTTTGCACTTGTATTTGTGTGGAAAAACCACTTTTCGCACTTGTGTTAGTGTTGAAAAACCACTTTTCGCACTTGTGTTAGTGTTGAAAAACCACTTTTCGCACTTGTGTTAGTGTTGAAAAACCACTTTTCGCACTTGTGTTGGTGCAGGAAACCACTTTTGCACCTGTATTAGTGTGGAAAAAACACTTTTCGCACTTGTGTTGGTGTTGAAAAACCACTTTTCGCACTTGTGTTAGTGTTGAAAAACCACTTTTCGCACTTGTGTTGGTGCAGGAAGCCACTTTTGCACTTGTATTAGTGTGGAAAAACTACTTTTCGCACTTGTGTTAGTGTTGAAAAACCACTTTTCGCACTTGTGTTAGTGTTGAAAAACCACTTTTCGCACTTGTGTTGGTGCAGGAAACCACTTTTGCACTTGTATTAGTGTGGAAAAAACACTTTTCGCACCTGTGTTAGTGTTGAAAAACCACTTTTCGCACTTGTGTTAGTGTTGAAAAACCACTTTTCGCACTTGTGTTGGTGCAGGAAACCACTTTTGCACTTGTATTAGTGTGGAAAAAACACTTTTTGCACTTGCGATAGTGTTGAAAAACCACTTTTCGCACTTGTGTTAGTGTTGAAAAACCACTTTTCGCACTAGTGTTAGTGTTGAAAAACCACTTTTCGCACTGGTGTTAGTGTTGAAAAACCACTTTTCGCACTTGTGTTGGTGCAGGAAACCACTTTTGCACTTGTATTAGTGTGGAAAAACCACTTTTCGCACTTGTGTTAGTGTTGAAAAACCACTTTTCGCACTTGTGTTAGTGTTGAAAAACCACTTTTCGCACTTGTGTTAGTGTTGAAAAACCACTTTTCGCACTTGTGTTAGTGTTGAAAAACCACTTTTCGCACTTGTGTTGGTGCAGGAAACCACTTTTGCACTTGTATTAGTGTGGAAAAAACACTTTTCGCACTTGTGTTAGTGTTGAAAAACCACTTTTCGCACTTGTGTTGGTGCAGGAAACCACTTTTGCACTTGTATTAGTGTGGAAAAACCACTTTTCGCACTGGTGTTAGTGTTGAAAAACCACTTTTCGCACTTGTGTTGGTGCAGGAAACCACTTTTGCACTTGTATTAGTGTGGAAAAAACACTTTTCGCACTTGTGTTAGTGTTGAAAAACCACTTTTCGCACTTGTGTTGGTGCAGGAAACCACTTTTGCACTTGTATTAGTGTGGAAAAACCACTTTTCGCACTGGTGTTAGTGTTGAAAAACCACTTTTCGCACTTGTGTTGGTGCAGGAAACCACTTTTGCACTTGTATTAGTGTGGAAAAACCACTTTTCGCACTTGTGTTAGTGTTGAAAAACCACTTTTCGCACTTGTGTTAGTGTTGAAAAACCACTTTTCGCACTTGTGTTGGTGCAGGAAACCACTTTTGCACTTGTATTAGTGTGAAAAAAACACTTTTTGCACTTGTGATAGTGTTGAAAAACCACTTTTAGCACTTGTGTTAGTGTTGAAAAACCACTTTTCGCACTTGTGTTAGTGTTGAAAAACCACTTTTCGCACTTGTGTTGGTGCAGGAAACCACTTTTGCACTTGTATTAGTGTGGAAAAAACTATTTTTGCACTTGTGATAGTGTTGAAAAACCACTTTTCGCACATGTGTTAGTGTTGAAAAACCACTTTTCGCACTTGTGTTAGTGTTGAAAAACCACTTTTCGCACTTGTGTTGGTGCAGGAAACCACTTTTGCACTTGTATTAATGTGGACAAAAACACTTTTTGCACTTGTGATAGTGTTGAAAAACCACTTTTCGCACTTGTGTTAGTGTTGAAAAACCACTTTTCGCAATTGTATTGGTGCAGGAAACCACTTTTGCACTTGTATTAGTGTGGAAAAACCACTTTTCGCCCTTGTGTTAGTGTTGAAAAACCACTTTTCGCACTTGTGTTAGTGTTGAAAAACCACTTTTCGCACTTGTGTTAGTGTTGAAAAACCACTTTTCGCACTTGTGTTGGTGCAGGAAACCACTTTTGCACTTGTATTAGTGTGGAAAAAACACCTTTCGCACTTGTGTTAGTGTTGAAAAACCACTTTTCGCACTTGTGTTAGTGTTGAAAAACCACTTTTCGCACTTGTGTTGGTGCAGGAAACCACTTTTGCACTTGTATTAGTGTGGAAAAAACACTTTTTGCACTTGTGATAGTGTTGAAAAACCACTTTTCGCACTTGTGTTAGTGTTGAAAAACCACTTTTCGCACTTGTGTTAGTGTAGAAAAACCACTTTCGCACTTGTGTTGGTGCAGGAAACCACTTTTGCACTTGTATTAGTGTGGAAAAAACTATTTTTGCACTTGTGATAGTGTTGAAAAACCACTTTTCGCACTTGTGTTAGTGTTGAAAAACCACTTTTCGCACTTGTGTTAGTGTTGAAAAACCACTTTTCGCACTTGTGTTGGTGCAGGAAACCACTTTTGCACTTGTATTAGTGTGGACAAAAACACTTTTTGCACTTGTGATAGTGTTGAAAAACCACTTTTTGCACTTGTGTTAGTGTTGAAAAACCACTTTTCGCACTTGTATTGGTGCAGGAAACCACTTTTGCACTTGTATTAGTGTGGAAAAAACACTTTTTGCACTTGTGATAGTGTTGAAAAACCACTTTTTGCACTTGTGTTAGTGTTGAAAAACCACTTTTCGCACTTGTATTGGTGCAGGAAACCACTTTTGCACTTGTATTAGTGTGGAAAAAACACTTTTTGCACTTGTGATAGTGTTGAAAAACCACTTTTCGCACTTGTGTTAGTGTTGAAAAACCACTTTTCGCACTTGTGTTGGTGCAGGAAACCACTTTTGCACTTGTATTAGTGTGGAAAAAACACCTTTCGCACTTGTGTTAGTGTTGAAAAACCACTTTTCGCACTTGTGTTAGTGTTGAAAAACCACTTTTCGCACTTGTGTTAGTGTTGAAAAACCACTTTTCGCACTTGTGTTGGTGCAGGAAACCACTTTTGCACTTGTATTAGTGTGGAAAAAACACTTTTTGCACTTGTGATAGTGTTGAAAAACCACTTTTCGCACTTGTGTTAGTGTTGAAAAACCACCTTTCGCACTTGTGTTGGTGCAGGAAACCACTTTTGCACTTGTATTAGTGTGGAAAAAACACATTTTGCACTTGTGATAGTGTTGAAAAACCACTTTTCGCACTTGTGTTAGTGTTGAAAAACCACTTTTCGCACTTGTGTTGGGGCAGGAAACCACTTTTGCACTTGTATTAGTGTGGAAAAAACACTTTTCGCACTTGTGTTAGTGTTGAAAAACCACTTTTCGCACTTGTGTTAGTGTTGAAAAACCACTTTTCGCACTTGTGTTAGTGTAGAAAAACCACTTTCGCACTTGTGTTGGTGCAGGAAACCACTTTTGCACTTGTATTAGTGTGGAAAAAACTATTTTTGCACTTGTGATAGTGTTGAAAAACCACTTTTCGCACTTGTGTTAGTGTTGAAAAACCACTTTTCGCACTTTTGTTAGTGTTGAAAAACCACTTTTCGCACTTGTGTTGGTGCAGGAAACCACTTTTGCACTTGTATTAGTGTGGACAAAAACACTTTGCGCACTTGTGTTAGTGTTGAAAAACCACTTTTCGCACTTGTGTTAGTGTTGAAAAACCACTTTTTGCACTTGTGTTAGTGTTGAAAAACCACTTTTCGCACTTGTGTTGGTGCAGGAAACCACTTTTGCACTTGTATTAGTGTGGAAAAACCACTTTTCGCACTGGTGTTAGTGTTGAAAAACCACTTTTCGCACTTGTGTTGGTGCAGGAAACCACTTTTGCACTTGTATTAGTGTGGAAAAACCACTTTTCGCACTTGTGTTAGTGTTGAAAAACCACTTTTCGCACTTGTGTTGGTGCAGGAAACCACTTTTGCACTTGTATTAGTGTGAAAAAAACACTTTTTGCACTTGTGTTAGTGTTGAAAAACCACTTTTCGCACTTGTGTTAGTGTTGAAAAACCACTTTTCGCACTTGTGTTGGTGCAGGAAACCACTTTTGCACTTGTATTAGTGTGGAAAAAACTATTTTTGCACTTGTGATAGTGTTGAAAAACCACTTTTCGCACTTGTGTTAGTGTTGAAAAACCACTTTTCGCACTTGTGTTAGTGTTGAAAACCACTTTTCGCACTTGTGTTGGTGCAGGAAACCACTTTTGCACTTGTATTAGTGTGGACAAAAACACTTTTTGCACTTGTGATAGTGTTGAAAAACCACTTTTCGCACTTGTGTTAGTGTTGAAAAACCACTTTTCGCACTTGTATTGGTGCAGGAAACCACTTTTGCACTTGTATTAGTGTGGAAAAACCACTTTTCGCACTTGTGTTAGTGTTGAAAAACCACTTTTCGCACTTGTGTTAGTGTTGAAAAACCACTTTTCGCACTTGTGTTAGTGTTGAAAAACCACTTTTCGCACTTGTGTTGGTGCAGGAAACCACTTTTGCACTTGTATTAGTGTGGAAAAAACACCTTTCGCACTTGTGTTAGTGTTGAAAAACCACTTTTCGCACTTGTGTTAGTGTTGAAAAACCACTTTTCGCACTTGTGTTGGTGCAGGAAACCACTTTTGCACTTGTATTAGTGTGGAAAAAACACTTTTTGCACTTGTGATAGTGTTGAAAAACCACTTTTCGCACTTGTGTTAGTGTTGAAAAAACAACTTTTCGCACTTGTGTTGGTGCAGGAAACCACTTTTGCACTTGTATTTGTGTGAAAAACCACTTTTCGCACTTGTGTTAGTGTGAAAAACCACTTTTCGCACTTGTGTTAGTGTTGAAAAACCACTTTTCGCACTTGTGTTAGTGTTGAAAAACACTTTTCGCACTTGTGTGGTGCAGGAAACCACTTTTGCACCTGTATTAGTGTGGAAAAAACACTTTTCGCACTTGTGTTGGTGTTGAAAAACCACTTTTCGCACTTGTGTTAGTGTTGAAAACCACTTTTCGCACTTGTGTTGGTGCAGGAAGCCACTTTTGCACTTGTATTAGTGTGGAAAAACTACTTTTCGCACTTGTGTTAGTGTTGAAAAACCACTTTTCGCACTTGTGTTAGTGTTGAAAAACCACTTTTCGCACTTGTGTTGGTGCAGGAAACCACTTTTGCACTTGTATTAGTGTGGAAAAAACACTTTTCGCACCTGTGTTAGTGTTGCAAAAACCACTTTTCGCACTTGTGTTAGTGTTGAAAAACCACTTTTCACACTTGTGTTGGTGCAGGAAACCACTTTTGCACTTGTATTAGTGTGGAAAAAACACTTTTTGCACTTGCGATAGTGTTGAAAAACCACTTTTCGCACTTGTGTTAGTGTTGAAAAACCACTTTTCGCACTAGTGTTAGTGTTGAAAAACCACTTTTCGCACTGGTGTTAGTGTTGAAAACACTTTTCGCGCTTGTGTTGGTGCAGGAAACCACTTTTGCACTTGTATTAGTGTGGAAAAACACTTTTCGCACTTGTGTTAGTGTTGAAAAACCACTTTTCGCACTTGTGTTAGTGTTGAAAAACCACTTTTCGCACTTGTGTTAGTGTTGAAAAACCACTTTTCGCACTTGTGTTAGTGTTGAAAAACCACTTTTCGCACTTGTGTTGGTGCAGGAAACCACTTTTGCACTTGTATTAGTGTGGAAAAAACTATTTTTGCACTTGTGATAGTGTTGAAAAACCACTTTTCGCACTTGTGTTAGTGTTGAAAAACCACTTTTCGCACTTTTGTTAGTGTTGAAAAACCACTTTTCGCACTTGTGTTGGTGCAGGAAACCACTTTTGCACTTGTATTAGTGTGGACAAAACACTTTTTGCACTTGTGATAGTGTTGAAAACCACTTTTCGCACTTGTGTTAGTGTTGAAAACCACTTTTCGCACTTGTATTGGTGCAGGAAACCACTTTTGCACTTGTATTAGTGTGGAAAAACCACTTTTCGCACTTGTGTTATTGTTGAAAAACCACTTTTCGCACTTGTGTTAGTGTTGAAAAACCACTTTTCGCACTTGTGTTGGTGCAGGAAACCACTTTTGCACTTGTATTAGTGTGGAAAAAAACACATTTTGCACTTGTGATAGTGTTGAAAAACCACTTTTCGCACTTGTGTTAGTGTTGAAAAACCACTTTTCGCACTTGTGTTGGGGCAGGAAACCACTTTTTGCACTTGTATTAGTGTGGAAAAAACACTTTTCGCACTTGTGTTAGTGTTGAAAAACCACTTTTCGCACTTGTGTTAGTGTTGAAAAACCACTTTTCGCACTTGTGTTAGTGTAGAAAAACCACTTTCGCACTTGTGTTGGTGCAGGAAACCACTTTTGCACTTGTATTAGTGTGGAAAAAACTATTTTTGCACTTGTGATAGTGTTGAAAAACCACTTTTCGCACTTGTGTTAGTGTTGAAAAACACTTTTCGCACTTTTGTTAGTGTTGAAAAACCACTTTTCGCACTTGTGTTGGTGCAGGAAACCACTTTTGCACTTGTATTAGTGTGGACAAAAACACTTTTCGCACTTGTGTTAGTGTTGAAAAACCACTTTTCACACTTGTGTTAGTGTTGAAAAACCACCTTTCGCACTTGTGTTGGTGCAGGAAATCACTTTTGCACTTGTATTAGTGTGGAAAAAACACTTTTTGCACTTGCGATAGTGTTGAAAAACCACTTTTCGCCCTTGTGTTAGTGTTGAAAAACCACTTTTCGCACTTGTGTTAGTGTTGAAAAACCACTTTTCGCACTTGCGTTGGTGCAGGAAACCACTTTTGCACTTGTATTCGTGTGGAAAAAACCACTTTTCGCACTTGTGTTATTGTTGAAAAACCACTTTTCGCACTTGTGTTAGTGTTGAAAAACCACTTTTCGCACTTGTGTTAGAGTTGAAAAACCACTTTTCGCACTTGTGTTGGTGCAGGAAACCACTTTTGCACTTGTATTAGTGTGGAAAAACCACTTTTCGCACTTGTGTTAGTGTTGAAAAACCACTTTTCGCACTTGTGTTGGTGCAGGAAACCACTTTTGCACTTGTATTAGTGTGGAAAAACCACTTTTCGCACTGGTGTTAGTGTTGAAAAACCACTTTTCGCACTTGTGTTGTGCAGGAAACCACTTTTGCACTTGTATTAGTGTGGAAAAACCACTTTTCGCACTTGTGTTAGAAAAACCACTTTTCGCACTTGTGTTAGTGTTGAAAACCACTTTTCGCACTTGTGTTAGTGTTGAAAAACCACTTTTCGCACTTGTGTTAGTGTTGAAAAACCACTTTTCGCACTTGTGTTGGTGCAGGAAACCACTTTTGCACTTGTATTAGTGTGGAAAAAACTATTTTTGCACTTGTGATAGTGTTGAAAAACCACTTTTCGCACTTGTGTTAGTGTTGAAAAACCACTTTTCGCACTTGTGTTAGTGTTGAAAAACCACTTTTCGCACTTGTGTTGGTGCAGGAAACCACTTTTGCACTTGTATTAGTGTGGACAAAAACACTTTTTGCACTTGTGATAGTGTTGAAAAACCACTTTTCGCACTTGTGTTAGTGTTGAAAAACCACTTTTCGCACTTGTATTGGTGCAGGAAACCACTTTTGCACTTGTATTAGTGTGGAAAAACCACTTTTCGCACTTGTGTTAGTGTTGAAAAACCACTTTTCGCACTTGTGTTAGTGTTGAAAAAACCACTTTTCGCACTTGTGTTAGTGTTGAAAAACCATTTTTCGCACTTGTGTTGGTGCAGGAAACCACTTTTGCACTTGTATTAGTGTGGAAAAAACACCTTTCGCACTTGTGTTAGTGTTGAAAAACCACTTTTCGCACTTGTGTTAGTGTTGAAAAACCACTTTTCGCACTTGTGTTAGTGTTGAAAAACCACTTTTCGCACTTGTGTTGGTGCAGGAAACCACTTTTGCACTTGTATTAGTGTGGAAAAAACACTTTTTGCACTTGTGATAGTGTTGAAAAACCACTTTTCGCACTTGTGTTAGTGTTGAAAAACCACTTTTCGCACTTGTGTTGGTGCAGGAAACCACTTTTGCACTTGTATTAGTGTGGAAAAAACACATTTTGCACTTGTGATAGTGTTGAAAAACCACTTTTCGCACTTGTGTTAGTGTTGAAAAACCACTTTTCGCACTTGTGTTGGGGCAGGAAACCACTTTTGCACTTGTATTAGTGTGGAAAAAACACTTTTCGCACTTGTGTTAGTGTTGAAAAACCACTTTTCGCACTTGTGTTAGTGTTGAAAACCACTTTTCGCACTTGTGTTAGTGTAGAAAAACCACTTTCGCACTTGTGTTGGTGCAGGAAACACTTTTGCACTTGTATTAGTGTGGAAAAAACTATTTTTGCACTTGTGGTAGTGTTGAAAAACCACTTTTCGCACTTGTGTTAGTGTTGAAAAACGACTTTTCGCACTTTTGTTAGTGTTGAAAAACCACTTTTTGCACTTGTGTTGGTGCAGGAAACCACTTTTGCACTTGTATTAATGTGGACAAAAACACTTTGTGCACTTGTGTTAGTGTTGAAAAACACTTTTCGCACTTGTGTTAGTGTTGAAAAACCACTTTTCGCACTTGTGTTATTGTTGAAAAACCACTTTTCGCACTTGTGTTGGTGCAGGAAACCACTTTTGCACTTGTATTAGTGTGGAAAAACCACTTTTCGCACTGGTGTTAGTGTTGAAAAACCACTTTTCGCACTTGTGTTGGTGCAGGAAACCACTTTTGCACTTGTATTAGTGTGGAAAAACCACTTTTCGCACTTGTGTTAGTGTTGAAAAACCACTTTTCGCACTTGTGTTAGTGTTGAAAAACCACTTTTCGCACTTGTGTTGGTGCAGGAAACCACTTTTGCACTTGTATTAGTGTGAAAAAAACACTTTTTGCACTTGTGATAGTGTTGAAAAACCACTTTTAGCACTTGTGTTAGTGTTGAAAAACCACTTTTCGCACTTGTGTTAGTGTTGAAAAACCACTTTTCGCACTTGTGTTGGTGCAGGAAACCACTTTTGCACTTGTATTAGTGTGGAAAAAACTATTTTTGCACTTGTGATAGTGTTGAAAAACCACTTTTCGCACTTGTGTTAGTGTTGAAAAACCACTTTTCGCACTTGTGTTAGTGTTGAAAAACCACTTTTCGCACTTGTGTTGGTGCAGGAAACCACTTTTGCACTTGTATTAGTGTGGACAAAAACACTTTTTGCACTTGTGATAGTGTTGAAAAACCACTTTTCGCACTTGTGTTAGTGTTGAAAAAACACTTTTCGCACTTGTATTGGTGCAGGAAACCACTTTTGCACTTGTATTAGTGTGGAAAAACCACTTTTCGCCCTTGTGTTAGTGTTGAAAAACCACTTTTCGCACTTGTGTTAGTGTTGAAAAACCACTTTTCGCACTTGTGTTAGTGTTGAAAAACCACTTTTCGCACTTGTGTTGGTGCAGGAAACCACTTTTGCACTTGTATTAGTGTGGAAAAAACACCTTTCGCACTTGTGTTAGTGTTGAAAAACCACTTTTCGCACTTGTGTTAGTGTTGAAAAACCACTTTTCGCACTTGTGTTGGTGCAGGAAACCACTTTTGCACTTGTATTAGTGTGGAAAAAAACACTTTTTGCACTTGTGATAGTGTTGAAAAACCACTTTTCGCACTTGTGTTAGTGTTGAAAAACCACTTTTCGCACTTGTGTTAGTGTAGAAAAACCACTTTCGCACTTGTGTTGGTGCAGGAAACCACTTTTGCACTTGTATTAGTGTGGAAAAAACTATTTTTGCACTTGTGATAGTGTTGAAAAACCACTTTTCGCACTTGTGTTAGTGTTGAAAAAACCACTTTTCGCACTTGTGTTAGTGTTGAAAAACCACTTTTCGCACTTGTGTTGGTGCAGGAAACCACTTTTGCACTTGTATTAGTGTGGACAAAAACACTTTTTGCACTTGTGATAGTGTTGAAAAACCACTTTTTGCACTTGTGTTAGTGTTGAAAAACCACTTTTCGCACTTGTATTGGTGCAGGAAACCACTTTTGCACTGGTATTAGTGTGGAAAAACCACTTTTCGCACTTGTGTTAGTGTTGAAAAACCACTTTTCGCACTTGTGTTAGTGTTGAAAAACCACTTTTGACACTTGTGTTAGTGTTGAAAAACCACTTTTCGCACTTGTGTTGGTGCAGGAAACCACTTTTGCACTTGTATTAGTGTGGAAAAAACACCTTTCGCACTTGTGTTAGTGTTGAAAAACCACTTTTCGCACTTGTGTTAGTGTTGAAAAACCACTTTTCGCACTTGTGTTAGTGTTGAAAAACCACTTTTCGCACTTGTGTTGGTGCAGGAAACCACTTTTGCACTTGTATTAGTGTGGAAAAAACACTTTTTGCACTTGTGATAGTGTTGAAAAACCACTTTTCGCACTTGTGTTAGTGTTGAAAAACCACTTTTCGCACTTGTGTTGGTGCAGGAAACCACTTTTGCACTTGTATTAGTGTGGAAAAAACACTTTTTGCACTTGTGATAGTGTTGAAAAACCACTTTTCGCACTTGTGTTAGTGTTGAAAAACCACATTTCGCACTTGTGTTGGTGCAGGAAACCACTTTTGCACTTGTATTAGTGTGGAAAAAACACCTTTCGCACCTGTGTTAGTGTTGAAAAACCACTTTTCGCACTTGTGTTAGTGTTGAAAAACCACTTTTCGCACTTGTGTTAGTGTTGAAAAACCACTTTTCGCACTTGTGTTGGTGCAGGAAACCACTTTTGCACTTGTATTAGTGTGGAAAAAACACATTTTGCACTTGTGATAGTGTTGAAAAACCACTTTTCGCACTTGTGTTAGTGTTGAAAAACCACTTTTCGCACTTGTGTTGGTGCAGGAAACCACTTTTGCACTTGTATTAGTGTGGAAAAAACACATTTTGCACTTGTGATAGTGTTGAAAAACCACTTTTCGCACTTGTGTTAGTGTTGAAAAACCACTTTTCGCACTTGTGTTGGGGCAGGAAACCACTTTTGCACTTGTATTAGTGTGGAAAAAACACTTTTCGCACTTGTGTTAGTGTTGAAAAACCACTTTTCGCACTTGTGTTAGTGTTGAAAAACCACTTTTCGCACTTGTGTTAGTGTAGAAAAACCACTTTCGCACTTGTGTTGGTGCAGGAAACCACTTTTGCACTTGTATTAGTGTGGAAAAAACTATTTTTGCACTTGTGATAGTGTTGAAAAACCACTTTTCGCACTTGTGTTAGTGTTGAAAAACCACTTTTCGCACTTTTGTTAGTGTTGAAAAACCACTTTTCGCACTTGTGTTGGTGCAGGAAACCACTTTTGCACTTGTATTAGTGTGGACAAAAACACTTTGCGCACTTGTGTTAGTGTTGAAAAACCACTTTTCGCACTTGTGTTAGTGTTGAAAAACCACTTTTCGCACTTGTGTTGGTGCAGGAAACCACTTTTGCACTTGTATTAGTGTGGAAAAAACACCTTTCGCACTTGTGTTAGTGTTGAAAAACCACTTTTCGCACTTGTGTTAGTGTTGAAAAACCACTTTTCGCACTTTTGTTAGTGTTGAAAAACCACTTTTCGCACTTGTGTTGGTGCAGGAAACCACTTTTGCACTTGTATTAGTGTGGACAAAAACACTTTGCGCACTTGTGTTAGTGTTGAAAAACCACTTTTCGCACTTGTGTTAGTGTTGAAAAACCACTTTTCGCACTTGTGTTGGTGCAGGAAACCACTTTTGCACTTGTATTAGTGTGGAAAAAACACTTTTTGCACTTGTGATAGTGTTGAAAAACCACTTTTCGCACTTGTGTTAGTGTTGAAAAACCACTTTTCGCACTTGTGTTGGTGCAGGAAACCACTTTTGCACTTGTATTAGTGTGGAAAAAACACCTTTCGCACTTGTGTTAGTGTTGAAAAACCACTTTTCGCACTTGTGTTAGTGTTGAAAAAACACTTTTCGCACTTGTGTTAGTGTTGAAAAACCACTTTTCGCACTTGTGTTGGTGCAGGAAACCACTTTTGCACTTGTATTAGTGTGGAAAAAACACTTTTTGCACTTGTGATAGTGTTGAAAAACCACTTTTCGCACTTGTGTTAGTGTTGAAAAACCACTTTTCGCACTTGTGTTGGTGCAGGAAACCACTTCTGCACTTGTATTAGTGTGGAAAAAACACATTTTGCACTTGTGATAGTGTTGAAAAACCACTTTTCGCACTTGTGTTAGTGTTGAAAAACCACTTTTCGCACTTGTGTTGGGGCAGGAAACCACTTTTGCACTTGTATTAGTGTGGAAAAAACACTTTTCGCACTTGTGTTAGTGTTGAAAAACCACTTTTCGCACTTGTGTTAGTGTTGAAAAACCACTTTTCGCACTTGTGTTAGTGTAGAAAAACCACTTTCGCACTTGTGTTGGTGCAGGAAACCACTTTTGCACTTGTATTAGTGTGGAAAAAACTATTTTTGCACTTGTGATAGTGTTGAAAAACCACTTTTCGCACTTGTGTTAGTGTTGAAAAACCACTTTTCGCACTTTTGTTAGTGTTGAAAAACCACTTTTCGCACTTGTGTTGGTGCAGGAAACCACTTTTGCACTTGTATTAGTGTGGACAAAAACACTTTGCGCACTTGTGTTAGTGTTGAAAAACCACTTTTCGCACTTGTGTTAGTGTTGAAAAACCACTTTTCGCACTTGTGTTAGTGTTGAAAAACCACTTTTCGCACTTGTGTTGGTGCAGGAAACCACTTTTGCACTTGTATTAGTGTGGAAAAACCACTTTTCGCACTGGTGTTAGTGTTGAAAAACCACTTTTCGCACTTGTGTTGGTGCAGGAAACCACTTTTGCACTTGTATTAGTGTGGAAAAACCACTTTTCGCACTTGTGTTAGTGTTGAAAAACCACTTTTCGCACTTGTGTTAGTGTTGAAAAACCACTTTTCGCACTTGTGTTAGTGTTGAAAAACCACTTTTCGCACTTGTGTTGGTGCAGGAAACCACTTTTGCACTTGTATTAGTCTGAAAAAAACACTTTTTGCACTTGTGTTAGTGTTGAAAAACCACTTTTCGCACTTGTGTTAGTGTTGAAAAACCACTTTTCGCACTTGTGGTGGTGCAGGAAACCACTTTTGCACTTGTATTAGTGTGGAAAAAACTATTTTTGCACTTGTGATAGTGTTGAAAAACCACTTTTCGCACTTGTGTTAGTGTTGAAAAACCACTTTTCGCACTTGTGTTAGTGTTGAAAAACCACTTTTCGCACTTGTGTTGGTGCAGGAAACCACTTTTGCACTTGTATTAGTGTGGACAAAAACACTTTTTGCACTTGTGATAGTGTTGAAAAACCACTTTTCGCACTTGTGTTAGTGTTGAAAAACCACTTTTCGCACTTGTATTGGTGCAGGAAACCACTTTTGCACTTGTATTAGTGTGGAAAAACCACTTTTCGCACTTGTGTTAGTGTTGAAAAACCACTTTTCGCACTTGTGTTAGTGTTGAAAAACCACTTTTCGCACTTGTGTTAGTGTTGAAAAACCACTTTTCGCACTTGTGTTGGTGCAGGAAACCACTTTTGCACTTGTATTAGTGTGGAAAAAACACCTTTCGCACTTGTGTTAGTGTTGAAAAACCACTTTTCGCACTTGTGTTAGTGTTGAAAAACCACTTTTCGCACTTGTGTTGGTGCAGGAAACCACTTTTGCACTTGTATTAGTGTGGAAAAAACACTTTTTGCACTTGTGATAGTGTTGAAAAACCACTTTTCGCACTTGTGTTAGTGTTGAAAAACCACTTTTCGCACTTGTGTTGGTGCAGGAAACCACTTTTGCACTTGTATTTGTGTGGAAAAACCACTTTTCGCACTTGTGTTAGTGTTGAAAAACCACTTTTCGCACTTGTGTTAGTGTTGAAAAACCACTTTTCGCACTTGTGTTAGTGTTGAAAAACCACTTTTCGCACTTGTGTTGGTGCAGGAAACCACTTTTGCACCTGTATTAGTGTGGAAAAAACACTTTTCGCACTTGTGTTGGTGTTGAAAAACCACTTTTCGCACTTGTGTTAGTGTTGAAAAACCACTTTTCGCACTTGTGTTGGTGCAGGAAGCCACTTTTGCACTTGTATTAGTGTGGAAAAACTACTTTTCGCACTTGTGTTAGTGTTGAAAAACCACTTTTCGCACTTGTGTTAGTGTTGAAAAACCACTTTTCGCACTTGTGTTGGTGCAGGAAACCACTTTTGCACTTGTATTAGTGTGGAAAAAACACTTTTCGCACCTGTGTTAGTGTTGAAAAACCACTTTTCGCACTTGTGTTAGTGTTGAAAAACCACTTTTCGCACTTGTGTTGGTGCAGGAAACCACTTTTGCACTTGTATTAGTGTGGAAAAAACACTTTTTGCACTTGCGATAGTGTTGAAAAACCACTTTTTGCACTTGTGTTAGTGTTGAAAAACCACTTTTCGCACTTGTGTTAGTGTTGAAAAACCACTTTTCGCACTGGTGTTAGTGTTGAAAAACCACTTTTCGCACTTGTGTTGGTGCAGGAAACCACTTTTGCACTTGTATTAGTGTGGAAAAACCACTTTTCGCACTTGTGTTAGTGTTGAAAAACCACTTTTCGCACTTGTGTTAGTGTTGAAAAACCACTTTTCGCACTTGTGTTAGTGTTGAAAAACCACTTTTCGCACTTGTGTTAGTGTTGAAAAACCACTTTTCGCACTTGTGTTGGTGCAGGAAACCACTTTTGCACTTGTATTAGTGTGGAAAAAACTATTTTTGCACTTGTGATAGTGTTGAAAAACCACTTTTCGCACTTGTGTTAGTGTTGAAAAACCACTTTTCGCACTTGTGTTAGTGTTGAAAAACCACTTTTCGCACTTGTATTGGTGCAGGAAACCACTTTTGCACTTGTATTAGTGTGGAAAAACCACTTTTCGCACTTGTGTTATTGTTGAAAAACCACTTTTCGCACTTGTGATAGTGTTGAAAAACCACTTTTCGCACTTGTGTTGGTGCAGGAAACCACTTTTGCACTTGTATTAGTGTGGAAAAAACACATTTTGCACTTGTGATGGTGTTGAAAAACCACTTTTCGCACTTGTGTTAGTGTTGAAAAACCACTTTTCGCACTTGTGTTGGGGCAGGAAACCACTTTTGCACTTGTATTAGTGTGGAAAAAACACTTTTCGCACTTGTGTTAGTGTTGAAAAACCACTTTTCGCACTTGTGTTAGTGTTGAAAAACCACTTTTCGCACTTGTGTTAGTGTAGAAAAACCACTTTCGCACTTGTGTTGGTGCAGGAAACACTTTTGCACTTGTATTAGTGTGGAAAAAACTATTTTTGCACTTGTGGTAGTGTTGAAAAACCACTTTTCGCACTTGTGTTAGTGTTGAAAAACCACTTTTCGCACTTTTGTTAGTGTTGAAAAACCACTTTTCGCACTTGTGTTGGTGCAGGAAACCACTTTTGCACTTGTATTAGTGTGGACAAAAACACTTTGTGCACTTGTGTTAGTGTTGAAAAACACTTTTCGCACTTGTGTTAGTGTTGAAAAACCACTTTTCGCACTTGTGTTAGTGTTGAAAAACCACTTTTCGCACTTGTGTTGGTGCAGGAAACCACTTTTGCACTTGTATTAGTGTGGAAAAACCACTTTTCGCACTGGTGTTAGTGTTGAAAAACCACTTTTCGCACTTGTGTTGGTGCAGGAAACCACTTTTGCACTTGTATTAGTGTGGAAAAACCACTTTTCGCACTTGTGTTAGTGTTGAAAAACCACTTTTCGCACTTGTGTTAGTGTTGAAAAACCACTTTTCGCACTTGTGTTGGTGCAGGAAACCACTTTTGCACTTGTATTAGTGTGAAAAAAACACTTTTTGCACTTGTGATAGTGTTGAAAAACCACTTTTAGCACTTGTGTTAGTGTTGAAAAACCACTTTTCGCACTTGTGTTAGTGTTGAAAAACCACTTTTCGCACTTGTGTTGGTGCAGGAAACCACTTTTGCACTTGTATTAGTGTGGAAAAAACTATTTTTGCACTTGTGATAGTGTTGAAAAACCACTTTTCGCACTTGTGTTAGTGTTGAAAAACCACTTTTCGCACTTGTGTTAGTGTTGAAAAACCACTTTTCGCACTTGTGTTGGTGCAGGAAACCACTTTTGCACTTGTATTAGTGTGGACAAAAACACTTTTTGCACTTGTGATAGTGTTGAAAAACCACTTTTCGCACTTGTGTTAGTGTTGAAAAAACACTTTTCGCACTTGTATTGGTGCAGGAAACCACTTTTGCACTTGTATTAGTGTGGAAAAACCACTTTTCGCCCTTGTGTTAGTGTTGAAAAACCACTTTTCGCACTTGTGTTAGTGTTGAAAAACCACTTTTCGCACTTGTGTTAGTGTTGAAAAACCACTTTTCGCACTTGTGTTGGTGCAGGAAACCACTTTTGCACTTGTATTAGTGTGGAAAAAACTATTTTTGCACTTGTGATAGTGTTGAAAAACCACTTTTCGCACTTGTGTTAGTGTTGAAAAACCACTTTTCGCACTTGTGTTAGTGTTGAAAAACCACTTTTCGCACTTGTGTTGGTGCAGGAAACCACTTTTGCACTTGTATTAGTGTGGTCAAAAACACTTTTTGCACTTGTGATAGTGTTGAAAAACCACTTTTCGCACTTGTGTTAGTGTTGAAAAACCACTTTTCGCACTTGTATTGTTGCAGGAAACCACTTTTGCACTTGTATTAGTGTGGAAAAACCACTTTTCGCACTTGTGTTATTGTTGAAAAACCACTTTTCGCACTTGTGTTAGTGTTGAAAAACCACTTTTCGCACTTGTGTTGGTGCAGGAAACCACTTTTGCACTTGTATTAGTGTGGAAAAAACACTTTTTGCACTTGTGATAGTGTTGAAAAACCACTTTTCGCACTTGTGTTAGTGTTGAAAAACCACTTTTCGCACTTGTGTTGGTGCAGGAAACCACTTTTGCACTTGTATTAGTGTGGAAAAAACACATTTTGCACATGTGATAGTGTTGAAAAACCACTTTTCGCACTTGTGTTGGTGCAGGAAACCACTTTTGCACTTGTATTAGTGTGGAAAAAACACATTTTGCACTTGTGATAGTGTTGAAAAACCACTTTTCGCACTTGTGTTAGTGTTGAAAAACCACTTTTCGCACTTGTGTTGGGGCAGGAAACCACTTTTGCACTTGTATTAGTGTGGAAAAAACACTTTTCGCACTTGTGTTAGTGTTGAAAAACCACTTTTCGCACTTGTGTTAGTGTTGAAAAACCACTTTTCGCACTTGTGTTAGTGTAGAAAAACCACTTTCGCACTTGTGTTGGTGCAGGAAACACTTTTGCACTTGTATTAGTGTGGAAAAAACTATTTTTGCACTTGTGGTAGTGTTGAAAAACCACTTTTCGCACTTGTGTTAGTGTTGAAAAACCACTTTTCGCACTTTTGTTAGTGTTGAAAAACCACTTTTCGCACTTGTGTTGGTGCAGGAAACCACTTTTGCACTTGTATTAGTGTGGACAAAAACACTTTGTGCACTTGTGTTAGTGTTGAAAAACACTTTTCGCACTTGTGTTAGTGTTGAAAAACCACTTTTCGCACTTGTGTTAGTGTTGAAAAACCACTTTTCGCACTTGTGTTGGTGCAGGAAACCACTTTTGCACTTGTATTAGTGTGGAAAAACCACTTTTCGCACTGGTGTTAGTGTTGAAAAACCACTTTTCGCACTTGTGTTGGTGCAGGAAACCACTTTTGCACTTGTATTAGTGTGGAAAAACCACTTTTCGCACTTGTGTTAGTGTTGAAAGACCACTTTTCGCACTTGTGTTAGTGTTGAAAAACCACTTTTCGCACTTGTGTTGGTGCAGGAAACCACTTTTGCACTTGTATTAGTGTGAAAAAAACACTTTTTGCACTTGTGATAGTGTTGAAAAACCACTTTTAGCACTTGTGTTAGTGTTGAAAAACCACTTTTCGCACTTGTGTTAGTGTTGAAAAACCACTTTTCGCACTTGTGTTGGTGCAGGAAACCACTTTTGCACTTGTATTAGTGTGGAAAAAACTATTTTTGCACTTGTGATAGTGTTGAAAAACCACTTTTCGCACTTGTGTTAGTGTTGAAAAACCACTTTTCGCACTTGTGTTAGTGTTGAAAAACCACTTTTCGCACTTGTGTTGGTGCAGGAAACCACTTTTGCACTTGTATTAGTGTGGACAAAAACACTTTTTGCACTTGTGATAGTGTTGAAAAACCACTTTTCGCACTTGTGTTAGTGTTGAAAAAACACTTTTCGCACTTGTATTGGTGCAGGAAACCACTTTTGCACTTGTATTAGTGTGGAAAAACCACTTTTCGCCCTTGTGTTAGTGTTGAAAAACCACTTTTCGCACTTGTGTTAGTGTTGAAAAACCACTTGTCGCACTTGTGTTAGTGTTGAAAAACCACTTTTCGCACTTGTGTTGGTGCAGGAAACCACTTTTGCACTTGTATTAGTGTGGAAAAAACTATTTTTGCACTTGTGATAGTGTTGAAAAACCACTTTTCGCACTTGTGTTAGTGTTGAAAAACCACTTTTCGCACTTTTGTTAGTGTTGAAAAACCACTTTTCGCACTTGTGTTGGTGCAGGAAACCACTTTTGCACTTGTATTAGAGTGGACAAAAACACTTTGCGCACTTGTGTTAGTGTTGAAAAACCACTTTTCGCACTTGTGTTAGTGTTGAAAAACCACTTTTCGCACTTGTGTTAGTGTTGAAAAACCACTTTTCGCACTTGTGTTGGTGCAGGAAACCACTTTTGCACTTGTATTAGTGTGGAAAAACCACTTTTCGCACTGGTGTTAGTGTTGAAAAACCACTTTTCGCACTTGTGTTGGTGCAGGAAACCACTTTTGCACTTGTATTAGTGTGGAAAAACCACTTTTCGCACTTGTGTTAGTGTTGAAAAACCACTTTTCGCACTTGTGTTAGTGTTGAAAAACCACTTTTCGCACTTGTGTTAGTGTTGAAAAACCACTTTTCGCACTTGTGTTGGTGCAGGAAACCACTTTTGCACTTGTATTAGTCTGAAAAAAACACTTTTTGCACTTGTGTTAGTGTTGAAAAACCACTTTTCGCACTTGTGTTAGTGTTGAAAAACCACTTTTCGCACTTGTGTTGGTGCAGGAAACCACTTTTGCACTTGTATTAGTGTGGAAAAAACTATTTTTGCACTTGTGATAGTGTTGAAAAACCACTTTTCGCACTTGTGTTAGTGTTGAAAAACCACTTTTCGCACTTGTGTTAGTGTTGAAAAACCACTTTTCGCACTTGTGTTGGTGCAGGAAACCACTTTTGCACTTGTATTAGTGTGGACAAAAACACTTTTTGCACTTGTGATAGTGTTGAAAAACCACTTTTCGCACTTGTGTTAGTGTTGAAAAACCACTTTTCGCACTTGTATTGGTGCAGGAAACCACTTTTGCACTTGTATTAGTGTGGAAAAACCACTTTTCGCACTTGTGTTAGTGTTGAAAAACCACTTTTCGCACTTGTGTTAGTGTTGAAAAACCACTTTTCGCACTTGTGTTAGTGTTGAAAAACCACTTTTCGCACTTGTGTTGGTGCAGGAAACCACTTTTGCACTTGTATTAGTGTGGAAAAAACACCTTTCGCACTTGTGTTAGTGTTGAAAAACCACTTTTCGCACTTGTGTTAGTGTTGAAAAACCACTTTTCGCACTTGTGTTGGTGCAGGAAACCACTTTTGCACTTGTATTAGTGTGGAAAAAACACTTTTTGCACATGTGATAGTGTTGAAAAACCACTTTTCGCACTTGTGTTAGTGTTGAAAAACCACTTTTCGCACTTGTGTTGGTGCAGGAAACCACTTTTGCACTTGTATTTGTGTGGAAAAACCACTTTTCGCACTTGTGTTAGTGTTGAAAAACCACTTTTCGCACTTGTGTTAGTGTTGAAAAACCACTTTTCGCACTTGTGTTAGTGTTGAAAAACCACTTTTCGCACTTGTGTTGGTGCAGGAAACCACTTTTGCACCTGTATTAGTGTGGAAAAAACACTTTTCGCACTTGTGTTGGTGTTGAAAAACCACTTTTCGCACTTGTGTTAGTGTTGAAAAACCACTTTTCGCACTTGTGTTGGTGCAGGAAGCCACTTTTGCACTTGTATTAGTGTGGAAAAACTACTTTTCGCACTTGTGTTAGTGTTGAAAAACCACTTTTCGCACTTGTGTTAGTGTTGAAAAACCACTTTTCGCACTTGTGTTGGTGCAGGAAACCACTTTTGCACTTGTATTAGTGTGGAAAAAACACTTTTCGCACCTGTGTTAGTGTTGAAAAACCACTTTTCGCACTTGTGTTAGTGTTGAAAAACCACTTTTCGCACTTGTGTTGGTGCAGGAAACCACTTTTGCACTTGTATTAGTGTGGAAAAAACACTTTTTGCACTTGCGATAGTGTTGAAAAACCACTTTTTGCACTTGTGTTAGTGTTGAAAAACCACTTTTCGCACTTGTGTTAGTGTTGAAAAACCACTTTTCGCACTGGTGTTAGTGTTGAAAAACCACTTTTCGCACTTGTGTTGGTGCAGGAAACCACTTTTGCACTTGTATTAGTGTGGAAAAACCACTTTTCGCACTTGTGTTAGTGTTGAAAAACCACTTTTCGCACTTTTGTTAGTGTTGAAAAACCACTTTTCGCACTTGTGTTAGTGTTGAAAAACCACTTTTCGCACTTGTGTTAGTGTTGAAAAACCACTTTTCGCACTTGTGTTGGTGCAGGAAACCACTTTTGCACTTGTATTAGTGTGGAAAAAACTATTTTTGCACTTGTGATAGTGTTGAAAAACCACTTTTCGCACTTGTGTTAGTGTTGAAAAACCACTTTTCGCACTTGTGTTAGTGTTGAAAAACCACTTTTCGCACTTGTGTTGGTGCAGGAAACCACTTTTGCACTTGTATTAGTGTGGACAAAAACACTTTTTGCACTTGTGATAGTGTTGAAAAACCACTTTTCGCACTTGTGTTAGTGTTGAAAAACCACTTTTCGCACTTGTATTGGTGCAGGAAACCACTTTTGCACTTGTATTAGTGTGGAAAAACCACTTTTCGCACTTGTGTTATTGTTGAAAAACCACTTTTCGCACTTGTGTTAGTGTTGAAAAACCACTTTTCGCACTTGTGTTGGTGCAGAAAACCACTTTTGCACTTGTATTAGTGTGGAAAAAACACTTTTTGCACTTGTGATAGTGTTGAAAAACCACTTTTCGCACTTGTGTTAGTGTTGAAAAACCACTTTTCGCACTTGTGTTGGTGCAGGAAACCACTTTTGCACTTGTATTAGTGTGGAAAAAACACATTTTGCACTTGTGATAGTGTTGAAAAACCACTTTTCGCACTTGTGTTGGTGCAGGAAACCACTTTTGCACTTGTATTAGTGTGGAAAAAACACATTTTGCACTTGTGATAGTGTTGAAAAACCACTTTTCGCACTTGTGTTAGTGTTGAAAAACCACTTTTCGCACTTGTGTTGGGGCAGGAAACCACTTTTGCACTTGTATTAGTGTGGAAAAAACACTTTTCGCACTTGTGTTAGTGTTGAAAAACCACTTTTCGCACTTGTGTTAGTGTTGAAAAACCACTTTTCGCACTTGTGTTAGTGTAGAAAAACCACTTTCGCACTTGTGTTGGTGCAGGAAACACTTTTGCACTTGTATTAGTGTGGAAAAAACTATTTTTGCACTTGTGGTAGTGTTGAAAAACCACTTTTCGCACTTGTGTTAGTGTTGAAAAACCACTTTTCGCACTTTTGTTAGTGTTGAAAAACCACTTTTCGCACTTGTGTTGGTGCAGGAAACCACTTTTGCACTTGTATTAGTGTGGACAAAAACACTTTGTGCACTTGTGTTAGTGTTGAAAAACACTTTTCGCACTTGTGTTAGTGTTGAAAAACCACTTTTCGCACTTGTGTTAGTGTTGAAAAACCACTTTTCGCACTTGTGTTGGTGCAGGAAACCACTTTTGCACTTGTATTAGTGTGGAAAAACCACTTTTCGCACTGGTGTTAGTGTTGAAAAACCACTTTTCGCACTTGTGTTGGTGCAGGAAACCACTTTTGCACTTGTATTAGTGTGGAAAAACCACTTTTCGCACTTGTGTTAGTGTTGAAAAACCACTTTTCGCACTTGTGTTAGTGTTGAAAAACCACTTTTCGCACTTGTGTTGGTGCAGGAAACCACTTTTGCACTTGTATTAGTGTGAAAAAAACACTTTTTGCACTTGTGATAGTGTTGAAAAACCACTTTTAGCACTTGTGTTAGTGTTGAAAAACCACTTTTCGCACTTGTGTTAGTGTTGAAAAACCACTTTTCGCACTTGTGTTGGTGCAGGAAACCACTTTTGCACTTGTATTAGTGTGGAAAAAACTATTTTTGCACTTGTGATAGTGTTGAAAAACCACTTTTCGCACATGTGTTAGTGTTGAAAAACCACTTTTCGCACTTGTGTTAGTGTTGAAAAACCACTTTTCGCACTTGTGTTGGTGCAGGAAACCACTTTTGCACTTGTATTAATGTGGACAAAAACACTTTTTGCACTTGTGATAGTGTTGAAAAACCACTTTTCGCACTTGTGTTAGTGTTGAAAAACCACTTTTCGCAATTGTATTGGTGCAGGAAACCACTTTTGCACTTGTATTAGTGTGGAAAAACCACTTTTCGCCCTTGTGTTAGTGTTGAAAAACCACTTTTCGCACTTGTGTTAGTGTTGAAAAACCACTTTTCGCACTTGTGTTAGTGTTGAAAAACCACTTTTCGCACTTGTGTTGGTGCAGGAAACCACTTTTGCACTTGTATTAGTGTGGAAAAAACACCTTTCGCACTTGTGTTAGTGTTGAAAAACCACTTTTCGCACTTGTGTTAGTGTTGAAAAACCACTTTTCGCACTTGTGTTGGTGCAGGAAACCACTTTTGCACTTGTATTAGTGTGGAAAAAACACTTTTTGCACTTGTGATAGTGTTGAAAAACCACTTTTCGCACTTGTGTTAGTGTTGAAAAACCACTTTTCGCACTTGTGTTAGTGTAGAAAAACCACTTTCGCACTTGTGTTGGTGCAGGAAACCACTTTTGCACTTGTATTAGTGTGGAAAAAACTATTTTTGCACTTGTGATAGTGTTGAAAAACCACTTTTCGCACTTGTGTTAGTGTTGAAAAACCACTTTTCGCACTTGTGTTAGTGTTGAAAAACCACTTTTCGCACTTGTGTTGGTGCAGGAAACCACTTTTGCACTTGTATTAGTGTGGACAAAAACACTTTTTGCACTTGTGATAGTGTTGAAAAACCACTTTTTGCACTTGTGTTAGTGTTGAAAAACCACTTTTCGCACTTGTATTGGTGCAGGAAACCACTTTTGCACTGGTATTAGTGTGGAAAAACCACTTTTCGCACTTGTGTTAGTGTTGAAAAACCACTTTTCGCACTTGTGTTAGTGTTGAAAAACCACTTTTGACACTTGTGTTAGTGTTGAAAAACCACTTTTCGCACTTGTGTTGGTGCAGGAAACCACTTTTGCACTTGTATTAGTGTGGAAAAAACACCTTTCGCACTTGTGTTAGTGTTGAAAAACCACTTTTCGCACTTGTGTTAGTGTTGAAAAACCACTTTTCGCACTTGTGTTAGTGTTGAAAAACCACTTTTCGCACTTGTGTTGGTGCAGGAAACCACTTTTGCACTTGTATTAGTGTGGAAAAAACACTTTTTGCACTTGTGATAGTGTTGAAAAACCACTTTTCGCACTTGTGTTAGTGTTGAAAAACCACTTTTCGCACTTGTGTTGGTGCAGGAAACCACTTTTGCACTTGTATTAGTGTGGAAAAAACACTTTTTGCACTTGTGATAGTGTTGAAAAACCACTTTTCGCACTTGTGTTAGTGTTGAAAAACCACTTTTCGCACTTGTGTTGGTGCAGGAAACCACTTTTGCACTTGTATTAGTGTGGAAAAAACACCTTTCGCACTTGTGTTAGTGTTGAAAAACCACTTTTCGCACTTGTGTTAGTGTTGAAAAACCACTTTTCGCACTTGTGTTAGTGTTGAAAAACCACTTTTCGCACTTGTGTTGGTGCAGGAAACCACTTTTGCACTTGTATTAGTGTGGAAAAAACACTTTTTGCACTTGTGATAGTGTTGAAAAACCACTTTTCGCACTTGTGTTAGTGTTGAAAAACCACTTTTCGCACTTGTGTTGGTGCAGGAAACCACTTTTGCACTTGTATTAGTGTGGAAAAAACACATTTTGCACTTGTGATAGTGTTGAAAAACCACTTTTCGCACTTGTGTTAGTGTTGAAAAACCACTTTTCGCACTTGTGTTGGGGCAGGAAACCACTTTTGCACTTGTATTAGTGTGGAAAAAACACTTTTCGCACTTGTGTTAGTGTTGAAAAACCACTTTTCGCACTTGTGTTAGTGTTGAAAAACCACTTTTCGCACTTGTGTTAGTGTAGAAAAACCACTTTCGCACTTGTGTTGGTGCAGGAAACCACTTTTGCACTTGTATTAGTGTGGAAAAAACTATTTTTGCACTTGTGATAGTGTTGAAAAACCACTTTTCGCACTTGTGTTAGTGTTGAAAAACCACTTTTCGCACTTTTGTTAGTGTTGAAAAACCACTTTTCGCACTTGTGTTGGTGCAGGAAACCACTTTTGCACTTGTATTAGTGTGGACAAAAACACTTTGCGCACTTGTGTTAGTGTTGAAAAACCACTTTTCGCACTTGTGTTAGTGTTGAAAAACCACTTTTTGCACTTGTGTTAGTGTTGAAAAACCACTTTTCGCACTTGTGTTGGTGTGGAAAAAACACATTTTGCACTTGTGATAGTGTTGAAAAACCACTTTTCGCACTGGTGTTAGTGTTGAAAAACCACTTTTCGCACTTGTGTTGGGGCAGGAAACCACTTTTGCACTTGTATTAGTGTGGAAAAAACACTTTTCGCACTTGTGTTAGTGTTGAAAAACCACTTTTCGCACTTGTGTTAGTGTTGAAAAACCACTTTTCGCACTTGTGTTGGTGCAGGAAACCACTTTTGCACTTGTATTAGTGTGGAAAAAACTATTTTTGCACTTGTGATAGTGTTGAAAAACCACTTTTCGCACTTGTGTTAGTGTTGAAAAACCACTTTTCGCACTTGTGTTAGTGTTGAAAACCACTTTTCGCACTTGTGTTGGTGCAGGAAACCACTTTTGCACTTGTATTAGTGTGGACAAAAACACTTTTTGCACTTGTGATAGTGTTGAAAAACCACTTTTCGCACTTGTGTTAGTGTTGAAAAACCACTTTTCGCACTTGTATTGGTGCAGGAAACCACTTTTGCACTTGTATTAGTGTGGAAAAACCACTTTTCGCACTTGTGTTAGTGTTGAAAAACCACTTTTCGCACTTGTGTTAGTGTTGAAAAACCACTTTTCGCACTTGTGTTAGTGTTGAAAAACCACTTTTCGCACTTGTGTTGGTGCAGGAAACCACTTTTGCACTTGTATTAGTGTGGAAAAAACACCTTTCGCACTTGTGTTAGTGTTGAAAAACCACTTTTCGCACTTGTGTTAGTGTTGAAAAACCACTTTTCGCACTTGTGTTGGTGCAGGAAACCACTTTTGCACTTGTATTAGTGTGGAAAAAACACTTTTTGCACTTGTGATAGTGTTGAAAAACCACTTTTCGCACTTGTGTTAGTGTTGAAAAACCACTTTTCGCACTTGTGTTGGTGCAGGAAACCACTTTTGCACTTGTATTTGTGTGGAAAAACCACTTTTCGCACTTGTGTTAGTGTTGAAAAACCACTTTTCGCACTTGTGTTAGTGTTGAAAAACCACTTTTCGCACTTGTGTTAGTGTTGAAAAACCACTTTTCGCACTTGTGTTGGTGCAGGAAACCACTTTTGCACCTGTATTAGTGTGGAAAAAACACTTTTCGCACTTGTGTTGGTGTTGAAAAACCACTTTTCGCACTTGTGTTAGTGTTGAAAAACCACTTTTCGCACTTGTGTTGGTGCAGGAAGCCACTTTTGCACTTGTATTAGTGTGGAAAAACTACTTTTCGCACTTGTGTTAGTGTTGAAAAACCACTTTTCGCACTTGTGTTAGTGTTGAAAAACCACTTTTCGCACTTGTGTTGGTGCAGGAAACCACTTTTGCACTTGTATTAGTGTGGAAAAAACACTTTTCGCACCTGTGTTAGTGTTGAAAAACCACTTTTCGCACTTGTGTTAGTGTTGAAAAACCACTTTTCGCACTTGTGTTGGTGCAGGAAACCACTTTTGCACTTGTATTAGTGTGGAAAAAACACTTTTTGCACTTGCGATAGTGTTGAAAAACCACTTTTCGCACTTGTGTTAGTGTTGAAAAACCACTTTTCGCACTAGTGTTAGTGTTGAAAAACCACTTTTCGCACTGGTGTTAGTGTTGAAAAACCACTTTTCGCACTTGTGTTGGTGCAGGAAACCACTTTTGCACTTGTATTAGTGTGGAAAAACCACTTTTCGCACTTGTGTTAGTGTTGAAAAACCACTTTTCGCACTTGTGTTAGTGTTGAAAAACCACTTTTCGCACTTGTGTTAGTGTTGAAAAACCACTTTTCGCACTTGTGTTAGTGTTGAAAAACCACTTTTCGCACTTGTGTTGGTGCAGGAAACCACTTTTGCACTTGTATTAGTGTGGAAAAAACACTTTTCGCACTTGTGTTAGTGTTGAAAAACCACTTTTCGCACTTGTGTTAGTGTTGAAAAACCACTTTTCGCACTTGTGTTGGTGCAGGAAACCACTTTTGCACTTGTATTAGTGTGGAAAAACCACTTTTCGCACTGGTGTTAGTGTTGAAAAACCACTTTTCGCACTTGTGTTGGTGCAGGAAACCACTTTTGCACTTGTATTAGTGTGGAAAAACCACTTTTCGCACTTGTGTTAGTGTTGAAAAACCACTTTTCGCACTTGTGTTAGTGTTGAAAAACCACTTTTCGCACTTGTGTTGGTGCAGGAAACCACTTTTGCACTTGTATTAGTGTGAAAAAAACACTTTTTGCACTTGTGATAGTGTTGAAAAACCACTTTTAGCACTTGTGTTAGTGTTGAAAAACCACTTTTCGCACTTGTGTTAGTGTTGAAAAACCACTTTTCGCACTTGTGTTGGTGCAGGAAACCACTTTTGCACTTGTATTAGTGTGGAAAAAACTATTTTTGCACTTGTGATAGTGTTGAAAAACCACTTTTCGCACATGTGTTAGTGTTGAAAAACCACTTTTCGCACTTGTGTTAGTGTTGAAAAACCACTTTTCGCACTTGTGTTGGTGCAGGAAACCACTTTTGCACTTGTATTAATGTGGACAAAAACACTTTTTGCACTTGTGATAGTGTTGAAAAACCACTTTTCGCACTTGTGTTAGTGTTGAAAAACCACTTTTCGCAATTGTATTGGTGCAGGAAACCACTTTTGCACTTGTATTAGTGTGGAAAAACCACTTTTCGCCCTTGTGTTAGTGTTGAAAAACCACCTTTCGCACTTGTGTTAGTGTTGAAAAACCACTTTTCGCACTTGTGTTAGTGTTGAAAAACCACTTTTCGCACTTGTGTTGGTGCAGGAAACCACTTTTGCACTTGTATTAGTGTGGAAAAAACACCTTTCGCACTTGTGTTAGTGTTGAAAAACCACTTTTCGCACTTGTGTTAGTGTTGAAAAACCACTTTTCGCACTTGTGTTGGTGCAGGAAACCACTTTTGCACTTGTATTAGTGTGGAAAAAACACTTTTTGCACTTGTGATAGTGTTGAAAAACCACTTTTCGCACTTGTGTTAGTGTTGAAAAACCACTTTTCGCACTTGTGTTAGTGTAGAAAAACCACTTTCGCACTTGTGTTGGTGCAGGAAACCACTTTTGCACTTGTATTAGTGTGGAAAAAACTATTTTTGCACTTGTGATAGTGTTGAAAAACCACTTTTCGCACTTGTGTTAGTGTTGAAAAACCACTTTTCGCACTTTTGTTAGTGTTGAAAAACCACTTTTCGCACTTGTGTTGGTGCAGGAAACCACTTTTGCACTTGTATTAGTGTGGACAAAAACACTTTGCGCACTTGTGTTAGTGTTGAAAAACCACTTTTCGCACTTGTGTTAGTGTTGAAAAACCACTTTTTGCACTTGTGTTAGTGTTGAAAAACCACTTTTCGCACTTGTGTTGGTGTGGAAAAAACACATTTTGCACTTGTGATAGTGTTGAAAAACCATTTTTCGCACTGGTGTTAGTGTTGAAAAACCACTTTTCGCACTTGTGTTGGGGCAGGAAACCACTTTTGCACTTGTATTAGTGTGGAAAAAACACTTTTCGCACTTGTGTTAGTGTTGAAAAACCACTTTTCGCACTTGTGTTAGTGTTGAAAAACCACTTTTCGCACTTGTGTTAGTGTAGAAAAACCACTTTCGCACTTGTGTTGGTGCAGGAAACCACTTTTGCACTTGTATTAGTGTGGAAAAAACTATTTTTGCACTTGTGATAGTGTTGAAAAACCACTTTTCGCACTTGTGTTAGTGTTGAAAAACCACTTTTCGCACTTTTGTTAGTGTTGAAAAACCACTTTTCGCACTTGTGTTGGTGCAGGAAACCACTTTTGCACTTGTATTAGTGTGGACAAAAACACTTTGCGCACTTGTGTTAGTGTTGAAAAACCACTTTTCGCACTTGTGTTAGTGTTGAAAAACCACTTTTTGCACTTGTGTTAGTGTTGAAAAACCAATTTTCGCACTTGTGTTGGTGCAGGAAACCACTTTTGCACTTGTATTAGTGTGGAAAAACCACTTTTCGCACTGGTGTTAGTGTTGAAAAACCACTTTTCGCACTTGTGTTGGTGCAGGAAACCACTTTTGCACTTGTATTAGTGTGGAAAAACCACTTTTCGCACTTGTGTTAGTGTTGAAAAACCACTTTTCGCACTTGTGTTAGTGTTGAAAAACCACTTTTCGCACTTGTGTTAGTGTTGAAAAACCACTTTTCGCACTTGTGTTGGTGCAGGAAACCACTTTTGCACTTGTATTAGTGTGAAAAAAACACTTTTTGCACTTGTGTTAGTGTTGAAAAACCACTTTTCGCACTTGTGTTAGTGTTGAAAAACCACTTTTCGCACTTGTGTTGGTGCAGGAAACCACTTTTGCACTTGTATTAGTGTGGAAAAAACTATTTTTGCACTTGTGATAGTGTTGAAAAACCACTTTTCGCACTTGTGTTAGTGTTGAAAAACCACTTTTCGCACTTGTGTTAGTGTTGAAAACCACTTTTCGCACTTGTGTTGGTGCAGGAAACCACTTTTGCACTTGTATTAGTGTGGACAAAAACACTTTTTGCACTTGTGATAGTGTTGAAAAACCACTTTTCGCACTTGTGTTAGTGTTGAAAAACCACTTTTCGCACTTGTATTGGTGCAGGAAACCACTTTTGCACTTGTATTAGTGTGGAAAAACCACTTTTCGCACTTGTGTTAGTGTTGAAAAACCACTTTTCGCACTTGTGTTAGTGTTGAAAAACCACTTTTCGCACTTGTGTTAGTGTTGAAAAACCACTTTTCGCACTTGTGTTGGTGCAGGAAACCACTTTTGCACTTGTATTAGTGTGGAAAAAACACCTTTCGCACTTGTGTTAGTGTTGAAAAACCACTTTTCGCACTTGTGTTAGTGTTGAAAAACCACTTTTCGCACTTGTGTTGGTGCAGGAAACCACTTTTGCACTTGTATTAGTGTGGAAAAAACACTTTTTGCACTTGTGATAGTGTTGAAAAACCACTTTTCGCACTTGTGTTAGTGTTGAAAAACCACTTTTCGCACTTGTGTTGGTGCAGGAAACCACTTTTGCACTTGTATTTGTGTGGAAAAACCACTTTTCGCACTTGTGTTAGTGTTGAAAAACCACTTTTCGCACTTGTGTTAGTGTTGAAAAACCACTTTTCGCACTTGTGTTAGTGTTGAAAAACCACTTTTCGCACTTGTGTTGGTGCAGGAAACCACTTTTGCACCTGTATTAGTGTGGAAAAAACACTTTTCGCACTTGTGTTGGTGTTGAAAAACCACTTTTCGCACTTGTGTTAGTGTTGAAAAACCACTTTTCGCACTTGTGTTGGTGCAGGAAGCCACTTTTGCACTTGTATTAGTGTGGAAAAACTACTTTTCGCACTTGTGTTAGTGTTGAAAAACCACTTTTCGCACTTGTGTTAGTGTTGAAAAACCACTTTTCGCACTTGTGTTGGTGCAGGAAACCACTTTTGCACTTGTATTAGTGTGGAAAAAACACTTTTCGCACCTGTGTTAGTGTTGAAAAACCACTTTTCGCACTTGTGTTAGTGTTGAAAAACCACTTTTCGCACTTGTGTTGGTGCAGGAAACCACTTTTGCACTTGTATTAGTGTGGAAAAAACACTTTTTGCACTTGCGATAGTGTTGAAAAACCACTTTTCGCACTTGTGTTAGTGTTGAAAAACCACTTTTCGCACTAGTGTTAGTGTTGAAAAACCACTTTTCGCACTGGTGTTAGTGTTGAAAAACCACTTTTCGCACTTGTGTTGGTGCAGGAAACCACTTTTGCACTTGTATTAGTGTGGAAAAACCACTTTTCGCACTTGTGTTAGTGTTGAAAAACCACTTTTCGCACTTGTGTTAGTGTTGAAAAACCACTTTTCGCACTTGTGTTAGTGTTGAAAAACCACTTTTCGCACTTGTGTTAGTGTTGAAAAACCACTTTTCGCACTTGTGTTGGTGCAGGAAACCACTTTTGCACTTGTATTAGTGTGGAAAAAACACTTTTCGCACTTGTGTTAGTGTTGAAAAACCACTTTTCGCACTTGTGTTAGTGTTGAAAAACCACTTTTCGCACTTGTGTTGGTGCAGGAAACCACTTTTGCACTTGTATTAGTGTGGAAAAACCACTTTTCGCACTGGTGTTAGTGTTGAAAAACCACTTTTCGCACTTGTGTTGGTGCAGGAAACCACTTTTGCACTTGTATTAGTGTGGAAAAACCACTTTTCGCACTTGTGTTAGTGTTGAAAAACCACTTTTCGCACTTGTGTTAGTGTTGAAAAACCACTTTTCGCACTTGTGTTGGTGCAGGAAACCACTTTTGCACTTGTATTAGTGTGAAAAAAACACTTTTTGCACTTGTGATAGTGTTGAAAAACCACTTTTAGCACTTGTGTTAGTGTTGAAAAACCACTTTTCGCACTTGTGTTAGTGTTGAAAAACCACTTTTCGCACTTGTGTTGGTGCAGGAAACCACTTTTGCACTTGTATTAGTGTGGAAAAAACTATTTTTGCACTTGTGATAGTGTTGAAAAACCACTTTTCGCACATGTGTTAGTGTTGAAAAACCACTTTTCGCACTTGTGTTAGTGTTGAAAAACCACTTTTCGCACTTGTGTTGGTGCAGGAAACCACTTTTGCACTTGTATTAATGTGGACAAAAACACTTTTTGCACTTGTGATAGTGTTGAAAAACCACTTTTCGCACTTGTGTTAGTGTTGAAAAACCACTTTTCGCAATTGTATTGGTGCAGGAAACCACTTTTGCACTTGTATTAGTGTGGAAAAACCACTTTTCGCCCTTGTGTTAGTGTTGAAAAACCACCTTTCGCACTTGTGTTAGTGTTGAAAAACCACTTTTCGCACTTGTGTTAGTGTTGAAAAACCACTTTTCGCACTTGTGTTGGTGCAGGAAACCACTTTTGCACTTGTATTAGTGTGGAAAAAACACCTTTCGCACTTGTGTTAGTGTTGAAAAACCACTTTTCGCACTTGTGTTAGTGTTGAAAAACCACTTTTCGCACTTGTGTTGGTGCAGGAAACCACTTTTGCACTTGTATTAGTGTGGAAAAAACACTTTTTGCACTTGTGATAGTGTTGAAAAACCACTTTTCGCACTTGTGTTAGTGTTGAAAAACCACTTTTCGCACTTGTGTTAGTGTAGAAAAACCACTTTCGCACTTGTGTTGGTGCAGGAAACCACTTTTGCACTTGTATTAGTGTGGAAAAAACTATTTTTGCACTTGTGATAGTGTTGAAAAACCACTTTTCGCACTTGTGTTAGTGTTGAAAAACCACTTTTCGCACTTTTGTTAGTGTTGAAAAACCACTTTTCGCACTTGTGTTGGTGCAGGAAACCACTTTTGCACTTGTATTAGTGTGGACAAAAACACTTTGCGCACTTGTGTTAGTGTTGAAAAACCACTTTTCGCACTTGTGTTAGTGTTGAAAAACCACTTTTTGCACTTGTGTTAGTGTTGAAAAACCACTTTTCGCACTTGTGTTGGTGTGGAAAAAACACATTTTGCACTTGTGATAGTGTTGAAAAACCATTTTTCGCACTGGTGTTAGTGTTGAAAAACCACTTTTCGCACTTGTGTTGGGGCAGGAAACCACTTTTGCACTTGTATTAGTGTGGAAAAAACACTTTTCGCACTTGTGTTAGTGTTGAAAAACCACTTTTCGCACTTGTGTTAGTGTTGAAAAACCACTTTTCGCACTTGTGTTAGTGTAGAAAAACCACTTTCGCACTTGTGTTGGTGCAGGAAACCACTTTTGCACTTGTATTAGTGTGGAAAAAACTATTTTTGCACTTGTGATAGTGTTGAAAAACCACTTTTCGCACTTGTGTTAGTGTTGAAAAACCACTTTTCGCACTTTTGTTAGTGTTGAAAAACCACTTTTCGCACTTGTGTTGGTGCAGGAAACCACTTTTGCACTTGTATTAGTGTGGACAAAAACACTTTGCGCACTTGTGTTAGTGTTGAAAAACCACTTTTCGCACTTGTGTTAGTGTTGAAAAACCACTTTTTGCACTTGTGTTAGTGTTGAAAAACCAATTTTCGCACTTGTGTTGGTGCAGGAAACCACTTTTGCACTTGTATTAGTGTGGAAAAACCACTTTTCGCACTGGTGTTAGTGTTGAAAAACCACTTTTCGCACTTGTGTTGGTGCAGGAAACCACTTTTGCACTTGTATTAGTGTGGAAAAACCACTTTTCGCACTTGTGTTAGTGTTGAAAAACCACTTTTCGCACTTGTGTTAGTGTTGAAAAACCACTTTTCGCACTTGTGTTAGTGTTGAAAAACCACTTTTCGCACTTGTGTTGGTGCAGGAAACCACTTTTGCACTTGTATTAGTGTGAAAAAAACACTTTTTGCACTTGTGTTAGTGTTGAAAAACCACTTTTCGCACTTGTGTTAGTGTTGAAAAACCACTTTTCGCACTTGTGTTGGTGCAGGAAACCACTTTTGCACTTGTATTAGTGTGGAAAAAACTATTTTTGCACTTGTGATAGTGTTGAAAAACCACTTTTCGCACTTGTGTTAGTGTTGAAAAACCACTTTTCGCACTTGTGTTAGTGTTGAAAACCACTTTTCGCACTTGTGTTGGTGCAGGAAACCACTTTTGCACTTGTATTAGTGTGGACAAAAACACTTTTTGCACTTGTGATAGTGTTGAAAAACCACTTTTCGCACTTGTGTTAGTGTTGAAAAACCACTTTTCGCACTTGTATTGGTGCAGGAAACCACTTTTGCACTTGTATTAGTGTGGAAAAACCACTTTTCGCACTTGTGTTAGTGTTGAAAAACCACTTTTCGCACTTGTGTTAGTGTTGAAAAACCACTTTTCGCACTTGTGTTAGTGTTGAAAAACCACTTTTCGCACTTGTGTTGGTGCAGGAAACCACTTTTGCACTTGTATTAGTGTGGAAAAAACACCTTTCGCACTTGTGTTAGTGTTGAAAAACCACTTTTCGCACTTGTGTTAGTGTTGAAAAACCACTTTTCGCACTTGTGTTGGTGCAGGAAACCACTTTTGCACTTGTATTAGTGTGGAAAAAACACTTTTTGCACTTGTGATAGTGTTGAAAAACCACTTTTCGCACTTGTGTTAGTGTTGAAAAACCACTTTTCGCACTTGTGTTGGTGCAGGAAACCACTTTTGCACTTGTATTTGTGTGGAAAAACCACTTTTCGCACTTGTGTTAGTGTTGAAAAACCACTTTTCGCACTTGTGTTAGTGTTGAAAAACCACTTTTCGCACTTGTGTTAGTGTTGAAAAACCACTTTTCGCACTTGTGTTGGTGCAGGAAACCACTTTTGCACCTGTATTAGTGTGGAAAAAACACTTTTCGCACTTGTGTTGGTGTTGAAAAACCACTTTTCGCACTTGTGTTAGTGTTGAAAAACCACTTTTCGCACTTGTGTTGGTGCAGGAAGCCACTTTTGCACTTGTATTAGTGTGGAAAAACTACTTTTCGCACTTGTGTTAGTGTTGAAAAACCACTTTTCGCACTTGTGTTAGTGTTGAAAAACCACTTTTCGCACTTGTGTTGGTGCAGGAAACCACTTTTGCACTTGTATTAGTGTGGAAAAAACACTTTTCGCACCTGTGTTAGTGTTGAAAAACCACTTTTCGCACTTGTGTTAGTGTTGAAAAACCACTTTTCGCACTTGTGTTGGTGCAGGAAACCACTTTTGCACTTGTATTAGTGTGGAAAAAACACTTTTTGCACTTGCGATAGTGTTGAAAAACCACTTTTCGCACTTGTGTTAGTGTTGAAAAACCACTTTTCGCACTAGTGTTAGTGTTGAAAAACCACTTTTCGCACTGGTGTTAGTGTTGAAAAACCACTTTTCGCACTTGTGTTGGTGCAGGAAACCACTTTTGCACTTGTATTAGTGTGGAAAAACCACTTTTCGCACTTGTGTTAGTGTTGAAAAACCACTTTTCGCACTTGTGTTAGTGTTGAAAAACCACTTTTCGCACTTGTGTTAGTGTTGAAAAACCACTTTTCGCACTTGTGTTAGTGTTGAAAAACCACTTTTCGCACTTGTGTTGGTGCAGGAAACCACTTTTGCACTTGTATTAGTGTGGAAAAAACACTTTTCGCACTTGTGTTAGTGTTGAAAAACCACTTTTCGCACTTGTGTTAGTGTTGAAAAACCACTTTTCGCACTTGTGTTGGTGCAGGAAACCACTTTTGCACTTGTATTAGTGTGGAAAAACCACTTTTCGCACTGGTGTTAGTGTTGAAAAACCACTTTTCGCACTTGTGTTGGTGCAGGAAACCACTTTTGCACTTGTATTAGTGTGGAAAAACCACTTTTCGCACTTGTGTTAGTGTTGAAAAACCACTTTTCGCACTTGTGTTAGTGTTGAAAAACCACTTTTCGCACTTGTGTTGGTGCAGGAAACCACTTTTGCACTTGTATTAGTGTGAAAAAAACACTTTTTGCACTTGTGATAGTGTTGAAAAACCACTTTTAGCACTTGTGTTAGTGTTGAAAAACCACTTTTCGCACTTGTGTTAGTGTTGAAAAACCACTTTTCGCACTTGTGTTGGTGCAGGAAACCACTTTTGCACTTGTATTAGTGTGGAAAAAACTATTTTTGCACTTGTGATAGTGTTGAAAAACCACTTTTCGCACATGTGTTAGTGTTGAAAAACCACTTTTCGCACTTGTGTTAGTGTTGAAAAACCACTTTTCGCACTTGTGTTGGTGCAGGAAACCACTTTTGCACTTGTATTAATGTGGACAAAAACACTTTTTGCACTTGTGATAGTGTTGAAAAACCACTTTTCGCACTTGTGTTAGTGTTGAAAAACCACTTTTCGCAATTGTATTGGTGCAGGAAACCACTTTTGCACTTGTATTAGTGTGGAAAAACCACTTTTCGCCCTTGTGTTAGTGTTGAAAAACCACCTTTCGCACTTGTGTTAGTGTTGAAAAACCACTTTTCGCACTTGTGTTAGTGTTGAAAAACCACTTTTCGCACTTGTGTTGGTGCAGGAAACCACTTTTGCACTTGTATTAGTGTGGAAAAAACACCTTTCGCACTTGTGTTAGTGTTGAAAAACCACTTTTCGCACTTGTGTTAGTGTTGAAAAACCACTTTTCGCACTTGTGTTGGTGCAGGAAACCACTTTTGCACTTGTATTAGTGTGGAAAAAACACTTTTTGCACTTGTGATAGTGTTGAAAAACCACTTTTCGCACTTGTGTTAGTGTTGAAAAACCACTTTTCGCACTTGTGTTAGTGTAGAAAAACCACTTTCGCACTTGTGTTGGTGCAGGAAACCACTTTTGCACTTGTATTAGTGTGGAAAAAACTATTTTTGCACTTGTGATAGTGTTGAAAAACCACTTTTCGCACTTGTGTTAGTGTTGAAAAACCACTTTTCGCACTTGTGTTAGTGTTGAAAAACCACTTTTCGCACTTGTGTTGGTGCAGGAAACCACTTTTGCACTTGTATTAGTGTGGACAAAAACACTTTTTGCACTTGTGATAGTGTTGAAAAACCACTTTTTGCACTTGTGTTAGTGTTGAAAAACCACTTTTCGCACTTGTATTGGTGCAGGAAACCACTTTTGCACTGGTATTAGTGTGGAAAAACCACTTTTCGCACTTGTGTTAGTGTTGAAAAACCACTTTTCGCACTTGTGTTAGTGTTGAAAAACCACTTTTGACACTTGTGTTAGTGTTGAAAAACCACTTTTCGCACTTGTGTTGGTGCAGGAAACCACTTTTGCACTTGTATTAGTGTGGAAAAAACACCTTTCGCACTTGTGTTAGTGTTGAAAAACCACTTTTCGCACTTGTGTTAGTGTTGAAAAACCACTTTTCGCACTTGTGTTAGTGTTGAAAAACCACTTTTCGCACTTGTGTTGGTGCAGGAAACCACTTTTGCACTTGTATTAGTGTGGAAAAAACACTATTTGCACTTGTGATAGTGTTGAAAAACCACTTTTCGCACTTGTGTTAGTGTTGAAAAACCACTTTTCGCACTTGTGTTGGTGCAGGAAACCACTTTTGCACTTGTATTAGTGTGGAAAAAACACTTTTTGCACTTGTGATAGTGTTGAAAAACCACTTTTCGCACTTGTGTTAGTGTTGAAAAACCACTTTTCGCACTTGTGTTGGTGCAGGAAACCACTTTTGCACTTGTATTAGTGTGGAAAAAACACCTTTCGCACTTGTGTTAGTGTTGAAAAACCACTTTTCGCACTTGTGTTAGTGTTGAAAAACCACTTTTCGCACTTGTGTTAGTGTTGAAAAACCACTTTTCGCACTTGTGTTGGTGCAGGAAACCACTTTTGCACTTGTATTAGTGTGGAAAAAACACTTTTTGCACTTGTGATAGTGTTGAAAAACCACTTTTCGCACTTGTGTTAGTGTTGAAAAACCACTTTTCGCACTTGTGTTGGTGCAGGAAACCACTTTTGCACTTGTATTAGTGTGGAAAAAACACATTTTGCACTTGTGATAGTGTTGAAAAACCACTTTTCGCACTTGTGTTAGTGTTGAAAAACCACTTTTCGCACTTGTGTTGGGGCAGGAAACCACTTTTGCACTTGTATTAGTGTGGAAAAAACACTTTTCGCACTTGTGTTAGTGTTGAAAAACCACTTTTCGCACTTGTGTTAGTGTTGAAAAACCACTTTTCGCACTTGTGTTAGTGTAGAAAAACCACTTTCGCACTTGTGTTGGTGCAGGAAACCACTTTTGCACTTGTATTAGTGTGGAAAAAACTATTTTTGCACTTGTGATAGTGTTGAAAAACCACTTTTCGCACTTGTGTTAGTGTTGAAAAACCACTTTTCGCACTTTTGTTAGTGTTGAAAAACCACTTTTCGCACTTGTGTTGGTGCAGGAAACCACTTTTGCACTTGTATTAGTGTGGACAAAAACACTTTGCGCACTTGTGTTAGTGTTGAAAAACCACTTTTCGCACTTGTGTTAGTGTTGAAAAACCACTTTTTGCACTTGTGTTAGTGTTGAAAAACCACTTTTCGCACTTGTGTTGGTGCAGGAAACCACTTTTGCACTTGTATTAGTGTGGAAAAACCACTTTTCGCACTGGTGTTAGTGTTGAAAAACCACTTTTCGCACTTGTGTTGGTGCAGGAAACCACTTTTGCACTTGTATTAGTGTGGAAAAACCACTTTTCGCACTTGTGTTAGTGTTGAAAAACCACTTTTCGCACTTGTGTTGGTGCAGGAAACCACTTTTGCACTTGTATTAGTGTGAAAAAAACACTTTTTGCACTTGTGTTAGTGTTGAAAAACCACTTTTCGCACTTGTGTTAGTGTTGAAAAACCACTTTTCGCACTTGTGTTGGTGCAGGAAACCACTTTTGCACTTGTATTAGTGTGGAAAAACCACTTTTCGCACTTGTGTTAGTGTTGAAAAACCACTTTTCGCACTTGGGTTGGTGCAGGAAACCACTTTTGCACTTGTATTAGTGTGGAAAAACCACTTTTCGCACTTGTGTTAGTGTTGAAAAACCTCTTTTCGCACTTGTATTGGTGCAGGAAACCACTTTTGCACTTGTATTAGTGTGGAAAAAACACTTTTTGCACTTGTGATAGTGTTGAAAACCCACTTTTCGCACTTGTGTTAGTGTTGAAAAACCACTTTTTGCACTTGTGTTGGTGCAGGAAACCACTTTTGCACTTGTATTAGTGTGGAAAAACCACTTTTCGCATTGGTGTTAGTGTTGAAAAACCACTTTTCGCACTTGTGTTGGTGCAGGAAACCACTTTTGCACTTGTATTAGTGTGGAAAAACCACTTTTCGCACTTGTGTTAGTGTTGAAAAACCACTTTTCGCACTTGTGTTAGTGTTGAAAAACCACTTTTCGCACTTGTGTTAGTGTTGAAAAACGACTTTTCGCACTTGTGTTAGTGTTGAAAAACCACTTTTCGCACTTGTGTTAGTGTTGAAAAACCACTTTTTGCACTTGTGTTGGTGCAGGAAACCACTTTTGCACTTGTATTAGTGTGGAAAAAACTATTTTTGCACTTGTGATAGTGTTGAAAAACCACTTTTCGCACTTGTGTTAGTGTTGAAAAACCACTTTTCGCACTTGTGTTAGTGTTGAAAAACCACTTTTCGCACTTGTGTTGGTGCAGGAAACCACTTTTGCACTTGTATTAGTGTGGACAAAAACACTTTTTGCACTTGTGATAGTGTTGAAAAACCACTTTTCGCACTTGTGTTAGTGTTGAAAAACCACTTTTCGCACTTGTATTGGTGCAGGAAACCACTTTTGCACTTGTATTAGTGTGGAAAAACCACTTTTCGCACTTGTGTTATTGTTGAAAAACCACTTTTCGCACTTGTGTTAGTGTTGAAAAACCACTTTTTGCACTTGTGTTAGTGTTGAAAAACCACTTTTCGCACTTGTGTTGGTGCAGGAAACCACTTTTGCACTTGTATTAGTGTGGAAAAAACACCTTTCGCACTTGTGTTAGTGTTGAAAAACCACTTTTCGCACTTGTGTTAGTGTTGAAAAACCACTTTTTGCACTTGTGTTAGTGTTGAAAAACCACTTTTCGCACTTGTGTTGGTGCAGGAAACCACTTTTGCACTTGTATTAGTGTGGAAAAAACACTTTTTGCACTTGTGATAGTGTTGAAAAACCACTTTTCGCACTTGTGTTAGTGTTGAAAAACCACTTTTCGCACTTGTGTTGGTGCAGGAAACCACTTTTGCACTTGTATTAGTGTGGAAAAAACACATTTTGCACTTGTGATAGTGTTGAAAAACCACTTTTCGCACTTGTGTTAGTGTTGAAAAACCACTTTTCGCACTTGTGTTGGGGCAGGAAACCACTTTTGCACTTGTATTAGTGTGGAAAAAACACTTTTCGCACTTGTGTTAGTGTTGAAAAACCACTTTTCGCACTTGTGTTAGTGTTGAAAAACCACTTTTCGCACTTGTGTTAGTGTAGAAAAACCACTTTCGCACTTGTGTTGGTGCAGGAAACCACTTTTGCACTTGTATTAGTGTGGAAAAAACTATTTTTGCACCTGTGATAGTGTTGAAAAACCACTTTTCGCACTTGTGTTAGTGTTGAAAAAACACTTTTCGCACTTTTGTTAGTGTTGAAAAACCACTTTTCGCACTTGTGTTGGTGCAGGAAACCACTTTTGCACTTGTATTAGTGTGGACAAAAACACTTTTCGCACTTGTGTTAGTGTTGAAAAACCACTTTTCACACTTGTGTTAGTGTTGAAAAACCACCTTTCGCACTTGTGTTGGTGCAGGAAACCACTTTTGCACTTGTATTAGTGTGGAAAAAACACTTTTTGCACTTGGATAGTGTTGAAAAACCACTTTTCGCCCTTGTGTTAGTGTTGAAAAACCACTTTTCGCACTTGTGTTAGTGTTGAAAAACCACTTTTCGCACTTGCGTTGGTGCAGGAAACCACTTTTGCACTTGTATTCGTGTGGAAAAACCACTTTTCGCACTTGTGTTATTGTTGAAAAACCACTTTTCGCACTTGTGTTAGTGTTGAAAAACCACTTTTCGCACTTGTGTTAGTGTTGAAAAACCACTTTTCGCACTTGTGTTGGTGCAGGAAACCACTTTTGCACTTGTATTAGTGTGGAAAAACCACTTTTCGCACTTGTGTTAGTGTTGAAAAACCACTTTTCGCACTTGTGTTGGTGCAGGAAACCACTTTTGCACTTGTATTAGTGTGGAAAAACCACTTTTCGCACTGGTGTTAGTGTTGAAAAACCACTTTTCGCACTTGTGTTGGTGCAGGAAACCACTTTTGCACTTGTATTAGTGTGGAAAACCACTTTTCGCACTTGTGTTAGTGTTGAAAAACCACTTTTCGCACTTGTGTTAGTGTTGAAAAACCACTTTTCGCACTTGTGTTAGTGTTGAAAAACCACTTTTCGCACTTGTGTTAGTGTTGAAAAACCACTTTTCGCACTTGTGTTGGTGCAGGAAACCACTTTTGCACTTGTATTAGTGTGGAAAAAACTATTTTTGCACTTGTGATAGTGTTGAAAAACCACTTTTCGCACTTGTGTTAGTGTTGAAAAACCACTTTTCGCACTTGTGTTAGTGTTGAAAAACCACTTTTCGCACTTGTGTTGGTGCAGGAAACCACTTTTGCACTTGTATTAGTGTGGACAAAAACACTTTTTGCACTTGTGATAGTGTTGAAAAACCACTTTTCGCACTTGTGTTAGTGTTGAAAAACCACTTTTCGCACTTGTATTGGTGCAGGAAACCACTTTTGCACTTGTATTAGTGTGGAAAAACCACTTTTCGCACTTGTGTTAGTGTTGAAAAACCACTTTTCGCACTTGTGTTAGTGTTGAAAAACCACTTTTCGCACTTGTGTTAGTGTTGAAAAACCATTTTTCGCACTTGTGTTGGTGCAGGAAACCACTTTTGCACTTGTATTAGTGTGGAAAAAACACCTTTCGCACTTGTGTTAGTGTTGAAAAACCACTTTCCGCACTTGTGTTAGTGTTGAAAAACCACTTTTCGCACTTGTGTTAGTGTTGAAAAACCACTTTTCGCACTTGTGTTGGTGCAGGAAACCACTTTTGCACTTGTATTTGTGTGGAAAAACCACTTTTCGCACTTGTGTTGGTGTTGAAAAACCACTTTTCGCACTTGTGTTAGTGTTGAAAAACCACTTTTCGCACTTGTGTTGGTGCAGGAAACCACTTTTGCACTTGTATTAGTGTGGAAAAAACACTTTTCGCACTTGTGATAGTGTTGAAAAACCACTTTTCGCACTTGTGTTAGTGTTGAAAAACCACTTTTCGCACTTGTGTTGGTGCAGGAAACCACTTTTGCACTTGTATTTGTGTGGAAAAACCACTTTTCGCACTTGTGTTAGTGTTGAAAAACCACTTTTCGCACTTGTGTTAGTGTTGAAAAACCACTTTTCGCACTTGTGTTAGTGTTGAAAAACCACTTTTCGCACTTGTGTTGGTGCAGGAAACCACTTTTGCACTTGTATTAGTGTGGAAAAAACACTTTTCGCACTTGTGTTGGTGTTGAAAAACCACTTTTCGCACTTGTGTTAGTGTTGAAAAACCACTTTTCGCACTTGTGTTGGTGCAGGAAGCCACTTTTGCACTTGTATTAGTGTGGAAAAACTACTTTTCGCACTTGTGTTAGTGTTGAAAAACCACTTTTCGCACTTGTGTTAGTGTTGAAAAACCACTTTTCGCACTTGTGTTGGTGCAGGAAACCACTTTTGCACTTGTATTAGTGTGGAAAAAACACTTTTCGCACTTGTGTTAGTGTTGAAAAACCACTTTTCGCACTTCTGTTAGTGTTGAAAAACCACTTTTCGCACTTGTGTTGGTGCAGGAAACCACTTTTGCACTTGTATTAGTGTGGAAAAAACACTTTTTGCACTTGCGATAGTGTTGAAAAACCACTTTTCGCACTTGTGTTAGTGTTGAAAAACCACTTTTCGCACTTGTGTTAGTGTTGAAAAACCACTTTTCGCACTTGCGTTGGTGCAGGAAACCACTTTTGCACTTGTATTCGTGTGGAAAAAACACTTTTCGCACTTGTGTTATTGTTGAAAAACCACTTTTCGCACTTGTGTTAGTGTTGAAAAACCACTTTTCGCACTTGTGTTAGTGTTGAAAAACCACTTTTCGCACTTGGGTTGGTGCAGGAAACCACTTTTGCACTTGTATTAGTGTGGAAAAACCACTTTTCGCACTTGTGTTAGTGTTGAAAAACCACTTTTCGCACTTGTGTTGGTGCAGGAAACCACTTTTGCACTTGTATTAGTGTGGAAAAAACACTTTTTGCACTTGTGATAGTGTTGAAAACCCACTTTTCGCACTTGTGTTAGTGTTGAAAAACCACTTTTTGCACTTGTGTTGGTGCAGGAAACCACTTTTGCACTTGTATTAGTGTGGAAAAACCACTTTTCGCATTGGTGTTAGTGTTGAAAAACCACTTTTCGCACTTGTGTTGGTGCAGGAAACCACTTTTGCACTTGTATTAGTGTGGAAAAACCACTTTTCGCACTTGTGTTAGTGTTGAAAAACCACTTTTCGCACTTGTGTTAGTGTTGAAAAACCACTTTTCGCACTTGTGTTAGTGTTGAAAAACCACTTTTCGCACTTGTGTTAGTGTTGAAAAACCACTTTTCGCACTTGTGTTAGTGTTGAAAAACCACTTTTTGCACTTGTGTTGGTGCAGGAAACCACTTTTGCACTTGTATTAGTGTGGAAAAAACTATTTTTGCACTTGTGATAGTGTTGAAAAACCACTTTTCGCACTTGTGTTAGTGTTGAAAAACCACTTTTCGCACTTGTGTTAGTGTTGAAAAACCACTTTTCGCACTTGTGTTGGTGCAGGAAACCACTTTTGCACTTGTATTAGTGTGGACAAAAACACTTTTTGCACTTGTGATAGTGTTGAAAAACCACTTTTCGCACTTGTGTTAGTGTTGAAAAACCACTTTTCGCACTTGTATTGGTGCAGGAAACCACTTTTGCACTTGTATTAGTGTGGAAAAACCACTTTTCGCACTTGTGTTATTGTTGAAAAACCACTTTTCGCACTTGTGTTAGTGTTGAAAAACCACTTTTCGCACTTATGTTAGTGTTGAAAAACCACTTTTCGCACTTGTGTTGGTGCAGGAAACCACTTTTGCACTTGTATTAGTGTGGAAAAAACACCTTTCGCACTTGTGTTAGTGTTGAAAAACCACTTTTCGCACTTGTGTTAGTGTTGAAAAACCACTTTTTGCACTTGTGTTAGTGTTGAAAAACCACTTTTCGCACTTGTGTTGGTGCAGGAAACCACTTTTGCACTTGTATTAGTGTGGAAAAAACACTTTTTGCACTTGTGATAGTGTTGAAAAACCACTTTTCGCACTTGTGTTAGTGTTGAAAAACCACTTTTCGCACTTGTGTTGGTGCAGGAAACCACTTTTGCACTTGTATTAGTGTGGAAAAAACACATTTTGCACTTGTGATAGTGTTGAAAAACCACTTTTCGCACTTGTGTTAGTGTTGAAAAACCACTTTTCGCACTTGTGTTGGGGCAGGAAACCACTTTTGCACTTGTATTAGTGTGGAAAAAACACTTTTCGCACTTGTGTTAGTGTTGAAAAACCACTTTTCGCACTTGTGTTAGTGTTGAAAAACCACTTTTCGCACTTGTGTTAGTGTAGAAAAACCACTTTCGCACTTGTGTTGGTGCAGGAAACCACTTTTGCACTTGTATTAGTGTGGAAAAAACTATTTTTGCACTTGTGATAGTGTTGAAAAACCACTTTTCGCACTTGTTTTAGTGTTGAAAAAACACTTTTCGCACTTTTGTTAGTGTTGAAAAACCACTTTTCGCACTTGTGTTGGTGCAGGAAACCACTTTTGCACTTGTATTAGTGTGGACAAAAACACTTTTCGCACTTGTGTTAGTGTTGAAAAACCACTTTTCACACTTGTGTTAGTGTTGAAAAACCACCTTTCGCACTTGTGTTGGTGCAGGAAACCACTTTTGCACTTGTATTAGTGTGGAAAAAACACTTTTTGCACTTGCGATAGTGTTGAAAAACCACTTTTCGCCCTTGTGTTAGTGTTGAAAAACCACTTTTCGCACTTGTGTTAGTGTTGAAAAACCACTTTTCGCACTTGCGTTGGTGCAGGAAACCACTTTTGCACTTGTATTCGTGTGGAAAAACCACTTTTCGCACTTGTGTTATTGTTGAAAAACCACTTTTCGCACTTGTGTTAGTGTTGAAAAACCACTTTTCGCACTTGTGTTAGAGTTGAAAAACCACTTTTTGCACTTGTGTTGGTGCAGGAAACCACTTTTCGCACTTGTGTTAGTGTTGAAAAACCACTTTTCGCACTTGTGTTAGTGTTGAAAAACCACTTTTCGCACTTGTGTTAGTGTTGAAAAACCACTTTTTGCACTTGTGTTGGTGCAGGAAACCACTTTTGCACTTGTATTAGTGTGGAAAAAACTATTTTTGCACTTGTGATAGTGTTGAAAAACCACTTTTCGCACTTGTGTTAGTGTTGAAAAACCACTTTTCGCACTTGTGTTAGTGTTGAAAAACCACTTTTCGCACTTGTGTTGGTGCAGGAAACCACTTTTGCACTTGTATTAGTGTGGACAAAAACACTTTTTGCACTTGTGATAGTGTTGAAAAACCACTTTTCGCACTTGTGTTAGTGTTGAAAAACCACTTTTCGCACTTGTATTGGTGCAGGAAACCACTTTTGCACTTGTATTAGTGTGGAAAAACCACTTTTCGCACTTGTGTTATTGTTGAAAAACCACTTTTCGCACTTGTGTTAGTGTTGAAAAACCACTTTTCGCACTTATGTTAGTGTTGAAAAACCACTTTTCGCACTTGTGTTGGTGCAGGAAACCACTTTTGCACTTGTATTAGTGTGGAAAAAACACCTTTCGCACTTGTGTTAGTGTTGAAAAACCACTTTTCGCACTTGTGTTAGTGTTGAAAAACCACTTTTTGCACTTGTGTTAGTGTTGAAAAACCACTTTTCGCACTTGTGTTGGTGCAGGAAACCACTTTTGCACTTGTATTAGTGTGGAAAAAACACTTTTTGCACTTGTGATAGTGTTGAAAAACCACTTTTCGCACTTGTGTTAGTGTTGAAAAACCACTTTTCGCACTTGTGTTGGTGCAGGAAACCACTTTTGCACTTGTATTAGTGTGGAAAAAACACATTTTGCACTTGTGATAGTGTTGAAAAACCACTTTTCGCACTTGTGTTAGTGTTGAAAAACCACTTTTCGCACTTGTGTTGGGGCAGGAAACCACTTTTGCACTTGTATTAGTGTGGAAAAAACACTTTTCGCACTTGTGTTAGTGTTGAAAAACCACTTTTCGCACTTGTGTTAGTGTTGAAAAACCACTTTTCGCACTTGTGTTAGTGTAGAAAAACCACTTTCGCACTTGTGTTGGTGCAGGAAACCACTTTTGCACTTGTATTAGTGTGGAAAAAACTATTTTTGCACTTGTGATAGTGTTGAAAAACCACTTTTCGCACTTGTTTTAGTGTTGAAAAAACACTTTTCGCACTTTTGTTAGTGTTGAAAAACCACTTTTCGCACTTGTGTTGGTGCAGGAAACCACTTTTGCACTTGTATTAGTGTGGACAAAAACACTTTTCGCACTTGTGTTAGTGTTGAAAAACCACTTTTCACACTTGTGTTAGTGTTGAAAAACCACCTTTCGCACTTGTGTTGGTGCAGGAAACCACTTTTGCACTTGTATTAGTGTGGAAAAAACACTTTTTGCACTTGCGATAGTGTTGAAAAACCACTTTTCGCCCTTGTGTTAGTGTTGAAAAACCACTTTTCGCACTTGTGTTAGTGTTGAAAAACCACTTTTCGCACTTGCGTTGGTGCAGGAAACCACTTTTGCACTTGTATTCGTGTGGAAAAACCACTTTTCGCACTTGTGTTATTGTTGAAAAACCACTTTTCGCACTTGTGTTAGTGTTGAAAAACCACTTTTCGCACTTGTGTTAGAGTTGAAAAACCACTTTTCGCACTTGTGTTGGTGCAGGAAACCACTTTTGCACTTGTATTAGTGTGGAAAAACCACTTTTCGCACTTGTGTTAGTGTTGAAAAACCACTTTTCGCACTTGTGTTGGTGCAGGAAACCACTTTTGCACTTGTATTAGTGTGGAAAAACCACTTTTCGCACTGGTGTTAGTGTTGAAAAACCACTTTTCGCACTTGTGTTGGTGCAGGAAACCACTTTTGCACTTGTATTAGTGTGGAAAAACCACTTTTCGCACTTGTGTTAGTGTTGAAAAACCACTTTTCGCACTTGTGTTAGTGTTGAAAAACCACTTTTCGCACTTGTGTTAGTGTTGAAAAACCACTTTTCGCACTTGTGTTAGTGTTGAAAAACCACTTTTCGCACTTGTGTTGGTGCAGGAAACCACTTTTGCACTTGTATTAGTGTGGAAAAAACTATTTTTGCACTTGTGATAGTGTTGAAAAACCACTTTTCGCACTTGTGTTAGTGTTGAAAAACCACTTTTCGCACTTGTGTTAGTGTTGAAAAACCACTTTTCGCACTTGTGTTGGTGCAGGAAACCACTTTTGCACTTGTATTAGTGTGGACAAAAACACTTTTTGCACTTGTGATAGTGTTGAAAAACCACTTTTCGCACTTGTGTTAGTGTTGAAAAACCACCTTTCGCACTTGTATTGGTGCAGGAAACCACTTTTGCACTTGTATTAGTGTGGAAAAACCACTTTTCGCACTTGTGTTAGTGTTGAAAAACCACTTTTCGCACTTGTGTTAGTGTTGAAAAACCACTTTTCGCACTTGTGTTAGTGTTGAAAAACCATTTTTCGCACTTGTGTTGGTGCAGGAAACCACTTTTGCACTTGTATTAGTGTGGAAAAAACACCTTTCGCACTTGTGTTAGTGTTGAAAAACCACTTTTCGCACTTGTGTTAGTGTTGAAAAACCACTTTTCGCACTTGTGTTAGTGTTGAAAAACCACTTTTCGCACTTGTGTTGGTGCAGGAAACCACTTTTGCACTTGTATTAGTGTGGAAAAAACACTTTTTGCACTTGTGATAGTGTTGAAAAACCACTTTTCGCACTTGTGTTAGTGTTGAAAAACCACTTTTCGCACTTGTGTTGGTGCAGGAAACCACTTTTGCACTTGTATTAGTGTGGAAAAAACACATTTTGCACTTGTGATAGTGTTGAAAAACCACTTTTCGCACTTGTGTTAGTGTTGAAAAACCACTTTTCGCACTTGTGTTGGGGCAGGAAACCACTTTTGCACTTGTATTAGTGTGGAAAAAACACTTTTCGCACTTGTGTTAGTGTTGAAAAACCACTTTTCGCACTTGTGTTAGTGTTGAAAAACCACTTTTCGCACTTGTGTTAGTGTAGAAAAACCACTTTCGCACTTGTGTTGGTGCAGGAAACACTTTTGCACTTGTATTAGTGTGGAAAAAACTATTTTTGCACTTGTGATAGTGTTGAAAAACCACTTTTCGCACTTGTGTTAGTGTTGAAAAACCACTTTTCGCACTTTTGTTAGTGTTGAAAAACCACTTTTCGCACTTGTGTTGGTGCAGGAAACCACTTTTGCACTTGTATTAGTGTGGACAAAAACACTTTGTGCACTTGTGTTAGTGTTGAAAAACACTTTTCGCACTTGTGTTAGTGTTGAAAAACCACTTTTCGCACTTGTGTTAGTGTTGAAAAACCACTTTTCGCACTTGTGTTGGTGCAGGAAACCACTTTTGCACTTGTATTAGTGTGGAAAAACCACTTTTCGCACTGGTGTTAGTGTTGAAAAACCACTTTTCGCACTTGTGTTGGTGCAGGAAACCACTTTTGCACTTGTATTAGTGTGGAAAAACCACTTTTCGCACTTGTGTTAGTGTTGAAAAACCACTTTTCGCACTTGTGTTAGTGTTGAAAAACCACTTTTCGCACTTGTGTTGGTGCAGGAAACCACTTTTGCACTTGTATTAGTGTGAAAAAAACACTTTTTGCACTTGTGATAGTGTTGAAAAACCACTTTTAGCACTTGTGTTAGTGTTGAAAAACCACTTTTCGCACTTGTGTTAGTGTTGAAAAACCACTTTTCGCACTTGTGTTGGTGCAGGAAACCACTTTTGCACTTGTATTAGTGTGGAAAAAACTATTTTTGCACTTGTGATAGTGTTGAAAAACCACTTTTCGCACATGTGTTAGTGTTGAAAAACCACTTTTCGCACTTGTGTTAGTGTTGAAAAACCACTTTTCGCACTTGTGTTGGTGCAGGAAACCACTTTTGCACTTGTATTAATGTGGACAAAAACACTTTTTGCACTTGTGATAGTGTTGAAAAACCACTTTTCGCACTTGTGTTAGTGTTGAAAAACCACTTTTCGCACTTGTATTGGTGCAGGAAACCACTTTTGCACTTGTATTAGTGTGGAAAAACCACTTTTCGCCCTTGTGTTAGTGTTGAAAAACCACTTTTCGCACTTGTGTTAGTGTTGAAAAACCACTTTTCGCACTTGTGTTAGTGTTGAAAAACCACTTTTCGCACTTGTGTTGGTGCAGGAAACCACTTTTGCACTTGTATTAGTGTGGAAAAAACACCTTTCGCACTTGTGTTAGTGTTGAAAAACCACTTTTCGCACTTGTGTTAGTGTTGAAAAACCACTTTTCGCACTTGTGTTGGTGCAGGAAACCACTTTTGCACTTGTATTAGTGTGGAAAAAACACTTTTTGCACTTGTGATAGTGTTGAAAAACCACTTTTCGCACTTGTGTTAGTGTTGAAAAACCACTTTTCGCACTTGTGTTAGTGTAGAAAAACCACTTTCGCACTTGTGTTGGTGCAGGAAACCACTTTTGCACTTGTATTAGTGTGGAAAAAACTATTTTTGCACTTGTGATAGTGTTGAAAAACCACTTTTCGCACTTGTGTTAGTGTTGAAAAACCACTTTTCGCACTTGTGTTAGTGTTGAAAAACCACTTTTCGCACTTGTGTTAGTGTTGAAAAACCACTTTTCGCACTTGTGTTGGTGCAGGAAACCACTTTTGCACTTGTATTAGTGTGGAAAAAACACTTTTTGCACTTGTGATAGTGTTGAAAAACCACTTTTCGCACTTGTGTTAGTGTTGAAAAACCACTTTTCGCACTTGTGTTGGTGCAGGAAACCACTTTTGCACTTGTATTAGTGTGGAAAAAACACATTTTGCACTTGTGATAGTGTTGAAAAACCACTTTTCGCACTTGCGTTAGTGTTGAAAAACCACTTTTCGCACTTGTGTTGGGGCAGGAAACCACTTTTGCACTTGTATTAGTGTGGAAAAAACACTTTTCGCACTTGTGTTAGTGTTGAAAAACCACTTTTCGCACTTGTGTTAGTGTTGAAAAACCACTTTTCGCACTTGTGTTAGTGTAGAAAAACCACTTTCGCACTTGTGTTGGTGCAGGAAACACTTTTGCACTTGTATTAGTGTGGAAAAAACTATTTTTGCACTTGTGATAGTGTTGAAAAACCACTTTTCGCACTTGTGTTAGTGTTGAAAAACCACTTTTCGCACTTTTGTTAGTGTTGAAAAACCACTTTTCGCACTTGTGTTGGTGCAGGAAACCACTTTTGCACTTGTATTAGTGTGGACAAAAACACTTTGTGCACTTGTGTTAGTGTTGAAAAACACTTTTCGCACTTGTGTTAGTGTTGAAAAACCACTTTTCGCACTTGTGTTAGTGTTGAAAAACCACTTTTCGCACTTGTGTTGGTGCAGGAAACCACTTTTGCACTTGTATTAGTGTGGAAAAACCACTTTTCGCACTGGTGTTAGTGTTGAAAAACCACTTTTCGCACTTGTGTTGGTGCAGGAAACCACTTTTGCACTTGTATTAGTGTGGAAAAACCACTTTTCGCACTTGTGTTAGTGTTGAAAAACCACTTTTCGCACTTGTGTTAGTGTTGAAAAACCACTTTTCGCACTTGTTTTGGTGCAGGAAACCACTTTTGCACTTGTATTAGTGTGAAAAAAACACTTTTTGCACTTGTGATAGTGTTGAAAAACCACTTTTAGCACTTGTGTTAGTGTTGAAAAACCACTTTTCGCACTTGTGTTAGTGTTGAAAAACCACTTTTCGCACTTGTGTTGGTGCAGGAAACCACTTTTGCACTTGTATTAGTGTGGAAAAAACTATTTTTGCACTTGTGATAGTGTTGAAAAACCACTTTTCGCACATGTGTTAGTGTTGAAAAACCACTTTTCGCACTTGTGTTAGTGTTGAAAAACCACTTTTCGCACTTGTGTTGGTGCAGGAAACCACTTTTGCACTTGTATTAATGTGGACAAAAACACTTTTTGCACTTGTGATAGTGTTGAAAAACCACTTTTCGCACTTGTGTTAGTGTTGAAAAACCACTTTTCGCACTTGTATTGGTGCAGGAAACCACTTTTGCACTTGTATTAGTGTGGAAAAACCACTTTTCGCCCTTGTGTTAGTGTTGAAAAACCACTTTTCGCACTTGTGTTAGTGTTGAAAAACCACTTTTCGCACTTGTGTTAGTGTTGAAAAACCACTTTTCGCACTTGTGTTGGTGCAGGAAACCACTTTTGCACTTGTATTAGTGTGGAAAAAACACCTTTCGCACTTGTGTTAGTGTTGAAAAACCACTTTTCGCACTTGTGTTAGTGTTGAAAAACCACTTTTCGCACTTGTGTTGGTGCAGGAAACCACTTTTGCACTTGTATTAGTGTGGAAAAAACACTTTTTGCACTTGTGATAGTGTTGAAAAACCACTTTTCGCACTTGTGTTAGTGTTGAAAAACCACTTTTCGCACTTGTGTTAGTGTAGAAAAACCACTTTCGCACTTGTGTTGGTGCAGGAAACCACTTTTGCACTTGTATTAGTGTGGAAAAAACTATTTTTGCACTTGTGATAGTGTTGAAAAACCACTTTTCGCACTTGTGTTAGTGTTGAAAAACCACTTTTCGCACTTGTGTTAGTGTTGAAAAACCACTTTTCGCACTTGTGTTGGTGCAGGAAACCACTTTTGCACTTGTATTAGTGTGGACAAAAACAGTTTTTGCACTTGTGATAGTGTTGAAAAACCACTTTTTGCACTTGTGTTAGTGTTGAAAAACCACTTTTCGCACTTGTATTGGTGCAGGAAACCACTTTTGCACTGGTATTAGTGTGGAAAAACCACTTTTCGCACTTGTGTTAGTGTTGAAAAACCACTTTTCGCACTTGTGTTAGTGTTGAAAAACCACTTTTGACACTTGTGTTAGTGTTGAAAAACCACTTTTCGCACTTGTGTTGGTGCAGGAAACCACTTTTGCACTTGTATTAGTGTGGAAAAAACACCTTTCGCACTTGTGTTAGTGTTGAAAAACCACTTTTCGCACTTGTGTTAGTGTTGAAAAACCACTTTTCGCACTTGTGTTAGTGTTGAAAAACCACTTTTCGCACTTGTGTTGGTGCAGGAAACCACTTTTGCACTTGTATTAGTGTGGAAAAAACACTTTTTGCACTTGTGATAGTGTTGAAAAACCACTTTTCGCACTTGTGTTAGTGTTGAAAAACCACTTTTCGCACTTGTGTTGGTGCAGGAAACCACTTTTGCACTTGTATTAGTGTGGAAAAAACACTTTTTGCACTTGTGATAGTGTTGAAAAACCACTTTTCGCACTTGTGTTAGTGTTGAAAAACCACTTTTCGCACTTGTGTTGGTGCAGGAAACCACTTTTGCACTTGTATTAGTGTGGAAAAAACACCTTTCGCACTTGTGTTAGTGTTGAAAAACCACTTTTCGCACTTGTGTTAGTGTTGAAAAACCACTTTTCGCACTTGTGTTAGTGTTGAAAAACCACTTTTCGCACTTGTGTTGGTGCAGGAAACCACTTTTGCACTTGTATTAGTGTGGAAAAAACACTTTTTGCACTTGTGATAGTGTTGAAAAACCACTTTTCGCACTTGTGTTAGTGTTGAAAAACCACTTTTCGCACTTGTGTTGGTGCAGGAAACCACTTTTGCACTTGTATTAGTGTGGAAAAAACACATTTTGCACTTGTGATAGTGTTGAAAAACCACTTTTCGCACTTGTGTTAGTGTTGAAAAACCACTTTTCGCACTTGTGTTGGGGCAGGAAACCACTTTTGCACTTGTATTAGTGTGGAAAAAACACTTTTCGCACTTGTGTTAGTGTTGAAAAACCACTTTTCGCACTTGTGTTAGTGTTGAAAAACCACTTTTCGCACTTGTGTTAGTGTAGAAAAACCACTTTCGCACTTGTGTTGGTGCAGGAAACCACTTTTGCACTTGTATTAGTGTGGAAAAAACTATTTTTGCACTTGTGATAGTGTTGAAAAACCACTTTTCGCACTTGTGTTAGTGTTGAAAAACCACTTTTCGCACTTTTGTTAGTGTTGAAAAACCACTTTTCGCACTTGTGTTGGTGCAGGAAACCACTTTTGCACTTGTATTAGTGTGGACAAAAACACTTTGCGCACTTGTGTTAGTGTTGAAAAACCACTTTTCGCACTTGTGTTAGTGTTGAAAAACCACTTTTCGCACTTGTGTTGGTGCAGGAAACCACTTTTGCACTTGTATTAGTGTGGAAAAACCACTTTTCGCACTGGTGTTAGTGTTGAAAAACCACTTTTCGCACTTGTGTTGGTGCAGGAAACCACTTTTGCACTTGTATTAGTGTGGAAAAACCACTTTTCGCACTTGTGTTAGTGTTGAAAAACCACTTTTCGCACTTGTGTTAGTGTTGAAAAACCACTTTTCGCACTTGTGTTGGTGCAGGAAACCACTTTTGCACTTGTATTAGTGTGAAAAAAACACTTTTTGCACTTGTGATAGTGTTGAAAAACCACTTTTAGCACTTGTGTTAGTGTTGAAAAACCACTTTTCGCACTTGTGTTAGTGTTGAAAAACCACTTTTCGCACTTGTGTTGGTGCAGGAAACCACTTTTGCACTTGTATTAGTGTGGAAAAAACTATTTTTGCACTTGTGATAGTGTTGAAAAACCACTTTTCGCACATGTGTTAGTGTTGAAAAACCACTTTTCGCACTTGTGTTAGTGTTGAAAAACCACTTTTCGCACTTGTGTTGGTGCAGGAAACCACTTTTGCACTTGTATTAATGTGGACAAAAACACTTTTTGCACTTGTGATAGTGTTGAAAAACCACTTTTCGCACTTGTGTTAGTGTTGAAAAACCACTTTTCGCACTTGTATTGGTGCAGGAAACCACTTTTGCACTTGTATTAGTGTGGAAAAACCACTTTTCGCCCTTGTGTTAGTGTTGAAAAACCACTTTTCGCACTTGTGTTAGTGTTGAAAAACCACTTTTCGCACTTGTGTTAGTGTTGAAAAACCACTTTTCGCACTTGTGTTGGTGCAGGAAACCACTTTTGCACTTGTATTAGTGTGGAAAAAACACCTTTCGCACTTGTGTTAGTGTTGAAAAACCACTTTTCGCACTTGTGTTAGTGTTGAAAAACCACTTTTCGCACTTGTGTTGGTGCAGGAAACCACTTTTGCACTTGTATTAGTGTGGAAAAAACACTTTTTGCACTTGTGATAGTGTTGAAAAACCACTTTTCGCACTTGTGTTAGTGTTGAAAAACCACTTTTCGCACTTGTGTTAGTGTAGAAAAACCACTTTCGCACTTGTGTTGGTGCAGGAAACCACTTTTGCACTTGTATTAGTGTGGAAAAAACTATTTTTGCACTTGTGATAGTGTTGAAAAACCACTTTTCGCACTTGTGTTAGTGTTGAAAAACCACTTTTCGCACTTGTGTTAGTGTTGAAAAACCACTTTTCGCACTTGTGTTAGTGTTGAAAAACCACTTTTCGCACTTGTGTTGGTGCAGGAAACCACTTTTGCACTTGTATTAGTGTGGAAAAAACACTTTTTGCACTTGTGATAGTGTTGAAAAACCACTTTTCGCACTTGTGTTAGTGTTGAAAAACCACTTTTCGCACTTGTGTTGGTGCAGGAAACCACTTTTGCACTTGTATTAGTGTGGAAAAAACACATTTTGCACTTGTGATAGTGTTGAAAAACCACTTTTCGCACTTGTGTTAGTGTTGAAAAACCACTTTTCGCACTTGTGTTGGGGCAGGAAACCACTTTTGCACTTGTATTAGTGTGGAAAAAACACTTTTCGCACTTGTGTTAGTGTTGAAAAACCACTTTTCGCACTTGTGTTAGTGTTGAAAAACCACTTTTCGCACTTGTGTTAGTGTAGAAAAACCACTTTCGCACTTGTGTTGGTGCAGGAAACACTTTTGCACTTGTATTAGTGTGGAAAAAACTATTTTTGCACTTGTGATAGTGTTGAAAAACCACTTTTCGCACTTGTGTTAGTGTTGAAAAACCACTTTTCGCACTTTTGTTAGTGTTGAAAAACCACTTTTCGCACTTGTGTTGGTGCAGGAAACCACTTTTGCACTTGTATTAGTGTGGACAAAAACACTTTGTGCACTTGTGTTAGTGTTGAAAAACACTTTTCGCACTTGTGTTAGTGTTGAAAAACCACTTTTCGCACTTGTGTTAGTGTTGAAAAACCACTTTTCGCACTTGTGTTGGTGCAGGAAACCACTTTTGCACTTGTATTAGTGTGGAAAAACCACTTTTCGCACTGGTGTTAGTGTTGAAAAACCACTTTTCGCACTTGTGTTGGTGCAGGAAACCACTTTTGCACTTGTATTAGTGTGGAAAAACCACTTTTCGCACTTGTGTTAGTGTTGAAAAACCACTTTTCGCACTTGTGTTAGTGTTGAAAAACCACTTTTCGCACTTGTGTTGGTGCAGGAAACCACTTTTGCACTTGTATTAGTGTGAAAAAAACACTTTTTGCACTTGTGATAGTGTTGAAAAACCACTTTTAGCACTTGTGTTAGTGTTGAAAAACCACTTTTCGCACTTGTGTTTAGTGTTGAAAAACCACTTTTCGCACTTGTGTTGGTGCAGGAAACCACTTTTGCACTTGTATTAGTGTGGAAAAAAACTATTTTTGCACTTGTGATAGTGTTGAAAAACCACTTTTCGCACATGTGTTAGTGTTGAAAAACCACTTTTCGCACTTGTGTTAGTGTTGAAAAACCACTTTTCGCACTTGTGTTGGTGCAGGAAACCACTTTTGCACTTGTATTAATGTGGACAAAAACACTTTTTGCACTTGTGATAGTGTTGAAAAACCACTTTTCGCACTTGTGTTAGTGTTGAAAAACCACTTTTCGCACTTGTATTGGTGCAGGAAACCACTTTTGCACTTGTATTAGTGTGGAAAAACCACTTTTCGCCCTTGTGTTAGTGTTGAAAAACCACTTTTCGCACTTGTGTTAGTGTTGAAAAACCACTTTTCGCACTTGTGTTAGTGTTGAAAAACCACTTTTCGCACTTGTGTTGGTGCAGGAAACCACTTTTGCACTTGTATTAGTGTGGAAAAAACACCTTTCGCACTTGTGTTAGTGTTGAAAAACCACTTTTCGCACTTGTGTTAGTGTTGAAAAACCACTTTTCGCACTTGTGTTGGTGCAGGAAACCACTTTTGCACTTGTATTAGTGTGGAAAAAACACTTTTTGCACTTGTGATAGTGTTGAAAAACCACTTTTCGCACTTGTGTTAGTGTTGAAAAACCACTTTTCGCACTTGTGTTAGTGTAGAAAAACCACTTTCGCACTTGTGTTGGTGCAGGAAACCACTTTTGCACTTGTATTAGTGTGGAAAAAACTATTTTTGCACTTGTGATAGTGTTGAAAAACCACTTTTCGCACTTGTGTTAGTGTTGAAAAAACACTTTTCGCACTTGTGTTAGTGTTGAAAAACCACTTTTCGCACTTGTGTTGGTGCAGGAAACCACTTTTGCACTTGTATTAGTGTGGACAAAAACAGTTTTTGCACTTGTGATAGTGTTGAAAAACCACTTTTTGCACTTGTGTTAGTGTTGAAAAACCACTTTTCGCACTTGTATTGGTGCAGGAAACCACTTTTGCACTGGTATTAGTGTGGAAAAACCACTTTTCGCACTTGTGTTAGTGTTGAAAAACCACTTTTCGCACTTGTGTTAGTGTTGAAAAACCACTTTTGACACTTGTGTTAGTGTTGAAAAACCACTTTTCGCACTTGTGTTGGTGCAGGAAACCACTTTTGCACTTGTATTAGTGTGGAAAAAACACCTTTCGCACTTGTGTTAGTGTTGAAAAACCACTTTTCGCACTTGTGTTAGTGTTGAAAAACCACTTTTCGCACTTGTGTTAGTGTTGAAAAACCACTTTTCGCACTTGTGTTGGTGCAGGAAACCACTTTTGCACTTGTATTAGTGTGGAAAAAACACTTTTTGCACTTGTGATAGTGTTGAAAAACCACTTTTCGCACTTGTGTTAGTGTTGAAAAACCACTTTTCGCACTTGTGTTGGTGCAGGAAACCACTTTTGCACTTGTATTAGTGTGGAAAAAACACTTTTTGCACTTGTGATAGTGTTGAAAAACCACTTTTCGCACTTGTGTTAGTGTTGAAAAACCACTTTTCGCACTTGTGTTGGTGCAGGAAACCACTTTTGCACTTGTATTAGTGTGGAAAAAACACCTTTCGCACTTGTGTTAGTGTTGAAAAACCACTTTTCGCACTTGTGTTAGTGTTGAAAAACCACTTTTCGCACTTGTGTTAGTGTTGAAAAACCACTTTTCGCACTTGTGTTGGTGCAGGAAACCACTTTTGCACTTGTATTAGTGTGGAAAAAACACTTTTTGCACTTGTGATAGTGTTGAAAAACCACTTTTCGCACTTGTGTTAGTGTTGAAAAACCACTTTTCGCACTTGTGTTGGTGCAGGAAACCACTTTTGCACTTGTATTAGTGTGGAAAAAACACATTTTGCACTTGTGATAGTGTTGAAAAACCACTTTTCGCACTTGTGTTAGTGTTGAAAAACCACTTTTCGCACTTGTGTTGGGGCAGGAAACCACTTTTGCACTTGTATTAGTGTGGAAAAAACACTTTTCGCACTTGTGTTAGTGTTGAAAAACCACTTTTCGCACTTGTGTTAGTGTTGAAAAACCACTTTTCGCACTTGTGTTAGTGTAGAAAAACCACTTTCGCACTTGTGTTGGTGCAGGAAACCACTTTTGCACTTGTATTAGTGTGGAAAAAACTATTTTTGCACTTGTGATAGTGTTGAAAAACCACTTTTCGCACTTGTGTTAGTGTTGAAAAACCACTTTTCGCACTTTTGTTAGTGTTGAAAAACCACTTTTCGCACTTGTGTTGGTGCAGGAAACCACTTTTGCACTTGTATTAGTGTGGACAAAAACACTTTGCGCACTTGTGTTAGTGTTGAAAAACCACTTTTCGCACTTGTGTTAGTGTTGAAAAACCACTTTTTGCACTTGTGTTAGTGTTGAAAAACCAATTTTCGCACTTGTGTTGGTGCAGGAAACCACTTTTGCACTTGTATTAGTGTGGAAAAACCACTTTTCGCACTGGTGTTAGTGTTGAAAAACCACTTTTCGCACTTGTGTTGGTGCAGGAAACCACTTTTGCACTTGTATTAGTGTGGAAAAACCACTTTTTGCACTTGTGTTAGTGTTGAAAAACCACTTTTCGCACTTGTGTTAGTGTTGAAAAACCACTTTTCGCACTTGTGTTAGTGTTGAAAAACCACTTTTCGCACTTGTGTTGGTGCAGGAAACCACTTTTGCACTTGTATTAGTGTGAAAAAAACACTTTTTGCACTTGTGTTAGTGTTGAAAAACCACTTTTCGCACTTGTGTTAGTGTTGAAAAACCACTTTTCGCACTTGTGTTGGTGCAGGAAACCACTTTTGCACTTGTATTAGTGTGGAAAAAACTATTTTTGCACTTGTGATAGTGTTGAAAAACCACTTTTCGCACTTGTGTTAGTGTTAAAAACCACTTTTCGCACTTGTGTTAGTGTTGAAAACCACTTTTCGCACTTGTGTTGGTGCAGGAAACCACTTTTGCACTTGTATTAGTGTGGACAAAAACACTTTTTGCACTTGTGATAGTGTTGAAAAACCACTTTTCGCACTTGTGTTAGTGTTGAAAAACCACTTTTCGCACTTGTATTGGTGCAGGAAACCACTTTTGCACTTGTATTAGTGTGGAAAAACCACTTTTCGCACTTGTGTTAGTGTTGAAAAACCACTTTTCGCACTTGTGTTAGTGTTGAAAAACCACTTTTCGCACTTGTGTTAGTGTTGAAAAACCACTTTTCGCACTTGTGTTGGTGCAGGAAACCACTTTTGCACTTGTATTAGTGTGGAAAAAACACCTTTCGCACTTGTGTTAGTGTTGAAAAACCACTTTTCGCACTTGTGTTAGTGTTGAAAAACCACTTTTCGCACTTGTGTTGGTGCAGGAAACCACTTTTGCACTTGTATTAGTGTGGAAAAAACACTTTTTGCACTTGTGATAGTGTTGAAAAACCACTTTTCGCACTTGTGTTAGTGTTGAAAAACCACTTTTCGCACTTGTGTTGGTGCAGGAAACCACTTTTGCACTTGTATTTGTGTGGAAAAACCACTTTTCGCACTTGTGTTAGTGTTGAAAAACCACTTTTCGCACTTGTGTTAGTGTTGAAAAACCACTTTTCGCACTTGTGTTAGTGTTGAAAAACCACTTTTCGCACTTGTGTTGGTGCAGGAAACCACTTTTGCACCTGTATTAGTGTGGAAAAAACACTTTTCGCACTTGTGTTGGTGTTGAAAAACCACTTTTCGCACTTGTGTTAGTGTTGAAAAACCACTTTTCGCACTTGTGTTGGTGCAGGAAGCCACTTTTGCACTTGTATTAGTGTGGAAAAACTACTTTTCGCACTTGTGTTAGTGTTGAAAAACCACTTTTCGCACTTGTGTTAGTGTTGAAAAACCACTTTTCGCACTTGTGTTGGTGCAGGAAACCACTTTTGCACTTGTATTAGTGTGGAAAAAACACTTTTCGCACCTGTGTTAGTGTTGAAAAACCACTTTTCGCACTTGTGTTAGTGTTGAAAAACCACTTTTCGCACTTGTGTTGGTGCAGGAAACCACTTTTGCACTTGTATTAGTGTGGAAAAAACACTTTTTGCACTTGCGATAGTGTTGAAAAACCACTTTT